>NC_056741.1:86764551-86783980 GCF_019279795.1 Protopterus annectens
AAATATCAGGTTTAAAATTTAATCAGAACAAAACTGAAACTCTACTAATCAATAAGAAAATTAATACTTCTACAAGACTATAAAAATCTCAGTTGGGAAAACAATATGTTATGTTATTTAGGAATTACTTTTAAATCCACCTGGAAAGAGATGGTCCTTCTAAATTATATTAATTTATTAACTATAATCACCAATCTAACTAACAATTGGAATAAAATGTTCTTCTCCATGGAAGATAGACTTTAAAAATGCTCATTTTATCAAAAATTCTGTTATATATACAATCTTTGATTTTAACTACACCTAAAAAATTCTTTAAACAAATTAATGCTTTGTTACTTAATTTCTTTTGGTTTCCTCAAAGCCCGAAGATAGCTTTTAACTGGCATGTTAGAGCTTCAGATAGTAATGAGATTGAATTTTCTGATATTGAATTGTATTCAAAATCTGTTATTATTAACACAATATTACATTGACTTAATCCTACATATATTTCAAGCTGGAAACAGCTACATGAAATATATATATATATAACTTTAAGTAGTAGGGATGAAACACAAATAAATTCTTCACTAGGTCTCAGTAAAATATATTGGGCACTACGTGACTTTTGTATCTACAGTAAGAAATGTATTCATTTCTTTTATGGTATAAATCAAATCTTTTATGCTTTCAGAAACATAATAGAAAGTAACTATAGTGTTAAACAATTATTTTTTTCTTATATCCCCCATCGCTTATACTCCATAATGTATACAGTCTTTTAACACCAACAAAATATTAAATCTTAAAGATAATAATTTACAATTTTGCAATCACTCCATAGACAAAAACAAAATTCAACCAATAAACTTTCTGTTAGCTAGATATAACATTAAACAAGACAATTGTTTATCACTACAGTCTTTACGACAGTTCATTGAATGTAAATTGAGAGTTTTAATACATTTAGATTCAGATCCCTTACCAACTCTCCTGCAACTTTTTATGTGCTGTAACTCGATAAACATTGAACAGAAACTACATATTTCTCCTTTATACAAGATCTTACTTACATGAAGAATTTTTATGTTTAGACTTAACCTTTTGGAGTTACTCTGCAAAGGTAAATAAAGAGCCTTTATCTGCTGATGATATGAATCAGTTATTAAAATCTGTAAATAGCACCACATCTTCTTTGTATTGGAAGTTGTTCACCTGGAAATTTCTTCATAGAATTTTTTTACTCCACACAAAGTCACCATTATTACTAAATGTACAGAAATTAAATGTTGGAGATGTTGTGAAACTTTAGAAGCTAATTGAGTTCATATGTTCATCGAGTGTAGAATCATTTTACAATTTTGGAATGATTTTAAATATGTTCTGAAGGCGTTACGGTCAGACAATTGTCAAATTACTGATTCCTTGATATTATTTAGTGTGCCTATCCCAAGTGCAATCCCTAAACATCAGGTTCATCTTCTTTGGTCAATATTGGCCATCACTAGGAAAACAATAACATTAAATTGGAAGAACAAACAAGAACCTGTATTCACTGATTTTATAAGATTAGCTAAATGTGTTTGTAAAAAGGAAATGCAAACAAACTTTATTAGAACATCTAATATAACTCATAAGATTAGCTTGGCAGAAACTACAACTGTTATTCGACAAATACTAAAATTGTGTATACATTTATATGTATGCTGATTTGCAATGGATGACTGTATATGGTTATGAGTAATTGATTGTTTTGTTGTTTTCTTTGTATTTGAATCACTTTTGTTCTTAATTTTTGGGTGTAAAATCAAATAAAGAGTTGTTTTTAGAAAACTTTGGCACTACTTTTGCTCTAGTCCTGGCTAATCTCTTACTTTACTTTGACTGTTTATCATTACTAATTATTGCATCTCTCTAACTGCATTTCCCATCTTGTTAATAATAATCATCATCATCATCATCATCATCAGACCCCCTTTTCCTTTTTCTACATGGCATCAGGGCATCGTGTTAACTGTCGCCATCACTCTTGATTCAGCACCACTCTCCTGCCTTCTTCTACTCTCATGCCTGACTGTCACAAATCTTCTTTCACACAATCCATCAACCTTTTTGCTGGATGTCCTTGTTTCCTCTTACATTCTTTTTGTCTGTGACAAATCTTCTTCAACAGATTGTCTTCTGCTTTTCTGCACGTGTCCAAACCACCGTAATCTGTTCTTTTTGATCTTTTCTACATTTGGAGCTACTTTGGCTTCTGCTCTTATGCCCTTATTTCTTCATCTGTCCCACAGTGTGCATCCCACCATCCTTCTCAAGCACTTCATTTCCATCACCTCTAGCTTCTTCATCTGTTCTGCCTTTACTGCCCAGGTTTCTGTACCATACAGTAGTACTGTCTTGTACATGTTACTTTTCAGCTTTTTTGGCATTCTTCTGTCATAGACCACACTTGAAACTGGCTGCAGTCCCTCTTATTCTAGCTTAGACTTTCGTTCTCCTCAACCACCCCTCCCAGATACTTGAAGCTATTTACCTATTTCACTATCTTCCCTTCCATCTCTATTATTATTATTATTATTACATTATTATTATTATTATTGTTATTATCTACCTATGAATTTTCCCTTATGCACTTGCTGTTCTTCAAACACTGCCGCTGAAGTTTAATGGTCTATATATGGAATCTATTTTATTACTCTGTACCCTTGATGTGTGAACTAAGTGTTTCTACCATCTTAAATGGAATGTGCTTTTTCATTTCGAACCCCTGATTGTGAACTGTAAGTGTTTCTTCTGACTTAAATATTATGCATTTTGATACAGATGGTGATATACACCCTATGTACATGTATGTGAAGCTTTTCTCCCAGGCCTTCCCTGATAAGTGATCTTTTGGGCCCAGTCAGACTTTCCTTTTAAACAAATGTCAATAAATAAATTAATAAATAAATAAATAAATAATGCTTACTGGCCAAAGTATGAGTGTGTGTGTGTGTGTGTGTGTGTGTGTGTGTGTGTGTGTGTGTGTGTGCATGTGCATGCGCGCATGTGTGTGTGTGTGCCTGTGCGTGTCTCCTTGTGTGTGTGCTTGTGTGCGTGTGTCCGTGCGTGTGTGTGCATGTGCATGTGTGTGTGTGTGTATTCGTGTGCATTTTTTTCACTAAAAGTAGCTTCAGGCAGAAAAGCAGTTTTATTTAAAACAAGCTCTCAGTAAGTGCTCTCATCTATTAAACTTCAACAGACTTTTGATTTTTTTTAAACATACTCTAATTAATTCTCTGTTTTTTGTAAGTAACATAACAATTGCACTGTTATTCATGCATTAGTAACATTGTTCTTTGTACAGAATTAGTTACAGAAGGTGACAGAATCTATCCAGCAAGTTCTCATCTGCAGTGCATATTTTTGTTTCCATTCTTCATATTGCAGCATTACATGGGAACAATACTTGAGTGATTTCAACTGTTTCTCTTTCAGGTACTGGGGAAGTGATCAGCCTAGTAATTCTAAGCATGAAAATAGCAATGATGAGGACTGTGCCACAGAGAATTATAACACAGGAACTGTGTACACCTGGAATGATGACTCATGTGAAATGTCTTACAGGTGGATTTGTGAAAAGGACATTATACATGTTTTTGCATAGTATATATGCATTCTATTTAATGTGCAATTAAAGAAAATTAAGAGGCGATCTTTGTATGCGTTCTAGTGATTTTAAAAGATTTGCTTCAGCTGTCACAATCCTATAATTTTTTTTTTTCATGAATTTGTTGGCCGTTTGGAATGTAACAGTTTCCATTTATTTTGGTAATTTCCAATAAAATAATGAAGTAAAGAAGAGACAGGCACAATACAATAAGAACTGTCACAGACACTGTATCTAAATGACTATGCTGAAACTTTATTAGGTGAGGAAAAACAACATAACCTACAATTTAAAGTCTTTTTATAACCCCACTTGGTGTCTTAGATATGTTGAAAGCCAACCACTGCAGCCTAAATGAACTTACAGCTGTTATGGTGCTGAATTGCTCTGCAGTCATTGTGATAGTATATAGAGTAGTCAATACAAGGAAATAAGAACCAGCCATAATTCATCAGATTGTAAAATGAAATTACAGGTCTGCTATCTAACAAATTTCACATTCATTTACAAAATGACCACAAATGTTACATACTGAAAATTTTGTAAAACACCATTATCAGTGGCTGATCTATAAGAATGCCAGTTGACATATTTCTTTTTTTATTTTTTTGTTATAATGTAGATATATGATTTCATATGTATGCATGGGGAGTCTCTGTGACAGGAATCTATCCCTCCAGCATGTTCTATTTATTGTTGTGGTGAGGTTTAGCTCACTAGATCGTGTGGCTCGCAGTGACTTGGATTTCTTTAGGTGGAGCATGTCCATCAATTCTGAGTTGGACATGGCTTTGTAAGTCAGGCAGAGATCACCTCTGAGTAAGCGATATGCCACTGAGTACAGCCAGAGTTTTTTCAGTCGGGCTGCATAGGACATATGTTTGAGGCCAGTAATCCTCTTGGTGAGGTGCTTTTGTGGTGTTTCAAGCTGTTGGAAGTGTCTTGTGAAACACTTTATAATCTCAAAATACTGAAATGTCGAATTTCAGTATTTCGAGACTATAAAGTCTAAGTTTGAAAATAACAAAAGTGCATAATCGTGAATTTGATTATCTCAAATTCGCGGTTATGGCTTTAATGTCCAGGATTGTATGTGGATGGTCTGTGGTGCCGTGTGTGGATTTAGGTGTTATGTCAGGTAAGGGTTTTGGGTGGGAGTTTGAGTGTATGTGAGTGTGCTGATATGTGTGATATGTGTGTGTGAGGGACTGTAGAATGTGTGTGTGTGTTTTCTTTTGTTTACTGTTTGTGTGATCTCGGAGTTAGTATATATAAGTGGGGGGTGCATCCCCCCACAAGGAGGGTGCAGGTGGGCTTGCCCCATGCTTATTTGTGTTGTAGGTTTGTGGATGTTTGCTGTTTTGTTTGGTTATGTTGTGATATGGGTGTTGTGGTATATGTGTAGTCTGTTGTGTGCTGTGTTTTAGGTGTTTTAAATTTCGCAGTTTGGGCTTCGCGGTTTTGGTATTTTCATGGTGTGTGGATTCAATTTCATGGTCTCGAAAAACTGAAAATCGAGATTTCAGTATTTCAATATTATGAAGTGCATCATATATATATATATATATATATATATATATATAGAGAGAGAGAGAGAGATCTAGGACTATTCACTGAAAGCTCATTTCTCTGAATCACATTTCACTGAAAGAAAGTAGATTCCTAAATATAATAGCAAATTATGTTTGTGCCCCCCACACCCCCCAACTATTCTAACTCCAGGGTCATACCACAGTGAGGAGAAGGGCATATACATTTCTTTCAGTGAAATGTGATTCAGCGAAATGTGCTTTCAGTGAATAGTCCTAGACCCATATATATATATATATATATATATATATATATATATATATATTGAATAGTCCTATATATATATATATATATATATATATATATATATATATATATATATATATATATATATATATGTATATATATATATATATATATATATATGGATTCACTTTATAATTTTGAAAAACTGAAATCCCAAATTTCAATTTCTTGAACTTATAAAGTCGAACATTGAAAATCGCAAAAGTGCATAATCGTGAATCTGAATATCTCGAATTCCTGGTTATGGTTTTACAGTGCGTTGTGTGCGGTGTTGTGACTGGATGGTGTTTCATGCTGTGATGGATTTAGATGTACCAAAAGTTAAGTAAGTGTTTTGTTAGGGTTTTGTGTGGGAGTTTGAGTGTGTGTGTGTGAATGTGTTTGTTAGTTGTACATGTGGGTTAGGGTAGGCAGGTGAAAGTATGAGAAGTGCTGGTGTTTGCATATGTGTGATGTTTGTGTGTGTGCAAGGGGCTGTAGAATGTGTGGGTGTGAGTTTCCTTTCTGTGTATATTTGTGCAATCTCGGAGTTGGTATATATAAGTAGGGGGGTTGGGGGCTTATATGCAATGTAGGTTTATTTGTTTGTGTTTTGTGTTTGTGTGTGTTTTGTTTGTTGTGGATTGGATTGGATGATGTATGTGTTGTCTATGGTATGTTTCTTTTCATGATTGTGTGTTTTGTGATTGTGTGTTTTGTAATTGTGTAAGTTCGGGATTTAGGTCGTTCAACTTTATGGTTTCGAAATACTGAAATTCGGGATTTCAGTATTTCTAAATTATAAAGTGAATCCATATATACATATATATATATATATATATAGAGAGACAGATACAAAGATATATATATATATATATATATATATATATATATATATATATATATATATATATATATATATATATATATATATATATATATATATATATATATATATATATATAGATAGATAGATAGATATAGATATATACTCATATGCATAGCACCATTCTCTTCCTGCTTTTATTAACTATATTATTTCTTATACTATTGCCTGAATGGAAAGTCTGAGTTAAAGGAATTTGTGAGTTTAGGAAATCTTTAAAGCTGAGGTGGTAGATATATGCATAAAGCCAGGGATTTCTTTGTAAGCAAAATGGTGGTGGTATGCATATGTTGCATCATTTGGGTCAACCCCCCGCAACCTGCCCAGTCCCACCCACTGCCCCACCCAATCCAACTCCTGCCCCGCCCTGTCCCGACCCCCCAATACTTTTTTTTTTCTGCAAATCCTCTTTCATGAAAAAATAAAATCTTCTCTGCTAATAATGCAATAATTGAAGTCACTTCTCACAGCAAATTACTAACTATGATAGTGGACAGTAATCTTAAACTTTTGCCTAAACCTCAAAATGCACTCACTCGAGGCATTCCTTAAAATGGAGAACATTGACATCTGGCAGTGATGGAGACCTGGTTCAAAGCTCCAGAGAGCCCACTGCATTACCAGGAGGTAACTCATACCACACTTTTTGTTCACCTAACCTGGACCAAAACACTAAAGAAGGAGGCGTGTCCATATTCATTCAGGATATCCACACCTCCAGGCTAAATGCGCAATATAATGCATTTGAAATTATCCAAGTGCAACTAACACTGGGCAAGACTGCAATCCAGGTTGTAGCTTGTTAAGGCTCCCCTGCCATGCCCCAGGATCCCCATTCCACATTTCTTGATATACTGGGTAATATTAAGGTACACCCCAATACCCTAATAATGAGTGATTTCAACCACCCCACCTTCACCTGGGAAAACTACTCATGTACAATTCATTCGCTCAATGCTTTCTGGAATTCATAAATTCCGACGTCCTGGATCAGCTAGTCCATACCCTCACCAGGGCAGCAATATCCTGGACCTGGTCATTACCAATATGGGCAAATGATGTTCCACACCAGAGTTCAACTCCTTGCTGGTCAGATCCAACCACAAGTTAATCACCCTAGACATCAATATCCCACCCCCATTAAGGAAACTACCATAAGAAACTTCTCCAAAGCCAACTTTATGCATCTTAAGACAGAAGTGGCAAGCTTCACGACACCAATACAGATGGAAAATAGTGGTACGACTGCTGAATCTTATACAGATGCACTGTATAAGCACTTACATGAGTGCATGGATTGTGCCATTCCCAACAGAACCAAGACGCTATCCTCCAAAAACAGGAAGCCAATCTGGTGGTCCCCTGCCATAAACAGACTCTACAACAGAAGGAAAAAAATTTGCAAAAAAGAGTAAAATTCCCTGATTGCAGGAACTCCCAGGTCAGCCTCAGTAAGAAGCTGAGATCCCTCATAAAATTCTCCAAAGCTAGTTATTAAAATAAAATTACCACTGATTCTACAGCTATGTCAAGAATCTCAATGGCGACACTCAGATCTGCTCTGAGCTACAGCACAATGACAGTAGATATACAGAACCAACTGATATTGCAACATCCTGGCAGATAGGTTCAGTGTAAACATCAGCTCCCCTCACCCCCCAAAGGTCTCATCACTATACCGGAAGAATTCAAAGTCCCTGTAATCATGGCTGCACAAGTAAAGACCGGACTCTCCAAACCTAAGAACACAGCATCCATGGGACCTGACAACATCCCAGGCTGTGTTCTGCATGAACTACAGAACAAACTGGCATCCCACATAAGTACCATGTTCAATCATAGCCTCACTTCAAGCTTTGTGCCTACTGAATGGTGCACAGTGACAGTTATCCCACTCCACAAAGGGGCTCCACTATGGACCCCGGGAACTACTGCCCTATTAGCCTGATGAGCCTGGTCTGCAAGACCCTGAAACATATCATCTTTGGAGCTTATAATCAAGAAAATCCTTTGACATCCTTTGTTTAACAGAAACTTGGTTAAAACCTGTAACTAAAGACAATGAAGTCATCCCACCCAGTTATAATATTTTGCGACTTGACCATGCAACCAAAAAGGGTGGTGGTGTAGCTATCCTATTTAAATCTGGGTTATAGATTGCTGCCTACGACTATGAACCACCTCAAGACTCCAACACTGAAATTCTTATTACCAAGCTTCAACTTAACACATTCAAATCAATCTATATTATCTGTATCTATCTTCCTCCTGGTAATAACATTGCCACCATAGAAAATATCCTTTGTTAGTTACTCCAAAATTTACCCCAAGAAACCATAATCCTAGGTGATTTTAACATTGATTGGAGGTGTTGTAGCAGTAGCCACCCCACCAGCCATATTAACCTTTTTGTTTTTTTTCAAACCATTACCTCCCCTACCAGGATAAACAAGCCTAATAAGAAAGAAAGTACCTTAGATTGGATTCTCATAAATAATCATCCCCAGACATATGAAGCTGGAACCCTCCCTGATGATGTAAGTGACCACTCACTAACCTACATCATCAGGCTGAAATCCAATCTACCTAATCCAACCATATATAGGACAATTAGAACCAAGAAAAACTTCAACCCCGATCTCTTCCAGAGAGAACTAAGAGCATGTAACTGGTCTCCCTTAAAATACCTCACACTGGAGGAAGCTGTTAATTACTTTAATTCTAACTTCCTAGCCATACTAGACCACCATGCCCCAACCCGCTCTATTACAAAGAGAACTAAATCTGCCCCATGGCTTTCAAAAGAAACCAGGCAAAAAAATCCATCTCAGAAATAAATACTGTAATAAATCTCGTTTAACTAAAAACCCAGTAGACCAACAAAACTTCAGACAGCTGAGAAATAAAACTAAAAAAGCTATACTGTCTGACAAAAGAAACTACCTACAATTCCAGCAGACTCACTATAATAAACCACAAAGTTCTGGGTGAGTATTAACCAATTATTACACCCAGGTCAATCCATCACACCAAACCCACAAGGCGCAGACCAGGAGAATCCCAAGCAGACTGCTAATGCCTTTAATACCTTTTACACTGAGGCCATTCAAACTCTTGCCAGTCAGTTATCTACTCAGAACTTAATTATATCCAACTCTAACTCTAACCCATCCCCTCCATTTCTCTTCCATCCAGTCCCAGCAACATATATTCTTACCCTTATCCAAAAACTGAAACTGTGCACTCCTTCAGCAGACCAACTACCCACTGAATATCTACAAAAGGCAGCCAAATCCATTGCATATCCCATTTCCATTCTCATCAATACAACCATCAGTGAAGGACACATCCCTAAAATCTGGAAAGTATCGCATATTATCCTCCTTCACAAGGGTGGGAACTCTACTGAACTCTCCAATTACTGTCCCATAGCCCTACTTTCTCCCTTAGCAAAGATCATAGAAAAATGCATCCACAGACAACTGCTAGACCACCTAATTCAAAATAACTTACTTTCAAACTCTCAACATGGTTTCAGACCTTCCCACAGCACTACTACTGCCCACCTTTCCTTTACTGACTGTATAAACAAAAAACGTAACCTCAATATGCTTTCCTCTGTACTGTTTATAGATCTGTCTAAGGCATTTGATATGGTAAATCACCAGATACTTATAAATATCCTCAAGTCCCTGTCACTAGATGCACTAGCTATAATATGGTTCCAGTCCTACTTAGATAACAGACAACAAGCTGTACTTTGGCATAACATTCTATCTACCTATCTGCCCATTAACATTGGTGTTCCTCAAGGGTCCATATTAGGTCCTCTCCTGTTGTCTATATTTATCAATGACCTTCACCTTGCAATCCCCCCAAGCTACATGCATACAATATGCAGATGATTCCACACTTATATGCTCAGCCACATCTATATCTGAACTTCACTCCCTTTCCCAAAATGTGTTTAACACAGTTGAACAATGGTTTAAACATTGTTGTCTCCTTCTGAACCTCAAAAAAACTCAACTCCTCTGTTTTACTCCTACTTGTAAGTCCCCCCCCCAATAGATGTCACAGTAACATCCAGTAATGGTACTCTCATATCCCCAGATCCAACTACCAAACTACTAGGTATCACCATAGATAGCAACCTTAACTTCAACACCCATATTAACAATACTCTAAAATCTGTTAATAAAAAACTAGGCTCTCTTTACAGGATCAAACCCTTCCCCTCTCCTGCAGCTAGAATAACTATTGCTCACACCCATCTAATTTCTACTTTCCTCTATGCCTCACCCATATATACTAATCTCTCTAAAAACAACCTTAATAAAATGGAAAATTCCTACAATAACATAGCCAGATTTGCTACAGGTAACCCTTTCAGAACCCACCACTGTTTTAATCTAAAGCAGCTAGGATGGCTTGAATTACAAAATCAGCTTAAATTCCACCAACTGACCATTGCCCATAAAACCCTTTACCAACCTACCAATACTCCTATACTATCTACCCTCATTAGCCCCTACAACAATCTAAAGACCTTGCGATCATCACATAAACTTCTTGTAAATATTTGTAAATCAAACAACAGGGCTGGGGACTCTCTTTACTCTAATACTGTTGGAAAATCCTGGAACCTTCTTCCTAATGAACTTTCCTCTCTTCCTTCTATATCACTCTTTAAAACAAAATTGAAACTTTTCCTCAGAACACACCGGTTGTGCCCCTGTACTAAACCTGACTGATCAATTAGCTCTTCTTACTTGGTTCAACCTACCGTCCTCTTCTCAGTAATCAAGTTCCTTTTCTTAACAACAACTTACCTTGTCCTTCTATACTATTACTTACATCTTCAGAATCTCATTAAGGAGGCTACATTTACTAATATATTGCATAATTTCAAGTCCTACTTTTTCTTTATGACTACTTGTATACTAATATATTGTATAATTCAGCTGCCATCTTTTTCTTTATGATGTATTGCAACTACATTTTGTATTGTATTATTTGTATCTGTATATTTTGCACTATGTTATGAATGAATGACCTCTGATTATTCTCTGTACTGCACCTGCAATGTTCATTGTATACATTCATTTTTGTATATGTGATTGTTTGTTTCCCCGGAGCTTATCTCCCCGGACTCTAGTGAAAATGGACATATATCCAGTTAGACTAGCCCGGTCAACAAATGTAAAATAAATAATAAAATAAAATAAATTAAATAAACATAGGTAACCTCAAATTCAGGACCCCACTCAGTTTGGGTTTTTAAAAGGTAAGTCATGTCTCCTAAACCTGACTTGACTTCTTTGAAGCAGTCACCAGAGCCATGGATGAGGGTAAGGTG
Source organism: Protopterus annectens (assembly GCF_019279795.1). Lineage (NCBI taxonomy): Eukaryota > Metazoa > Chordata > Ceratodontiformes > Protopteridae > Protopterus > Protopterus annectens. The sequence goes on from NC_056741.1 coordinate 86,776,246, forward strand.
GTGCACACAGCCTATCTTGCCCTCGCCAAGGCTTTCAACATCATCCCCCACTCTGGAATTATAGATAAGCTCACTAGACTGGGCATAAATCCCAACTATGTCACAAGATGGGTGGCCAACTGACTCATTGACAGAACCCACACAGTGAAAGTAGCCGACTCCAAATCCAACTTCAGACCAGTGACAATTGGAGTACCACAGGGCTCAGTCCTGTGTCCTCTCTTGTTTGGCATCTACTTCTAAGAAGTCCAGCCTAATACAGCAGGTCTTTGGCTAATGAAGTTTGCATATGACTGTAAACTAGGTGACATAACAGGATCGTCTAATGATGTCGACATTCTACAAAGGGGTCTCACTGAGACTGATGTTTGGTGTCAAAGTCATGGCCTCAAGCTCACTAGCAAGAAGTGCATTGTCATCCCCTTTGGAAAAAACACTGTATCCATGAACTACCACATAGGTGGTAGCCTACTAAACACCAAAAGTGTGATAAGAGAAATTGGGACACAGGTGGACAGTAGTCTCTCCTTTGATAATCGCATCACCACAGTAATCAGGAAATCATTCAACATGGCACACCTCATCACAAAGGGGTTCACCTCCAAAAAAAAAAGAGGTAATTGTTCCTCTCTACTCATCCCTCATCAGACCCATTATAGAGTACAATGCCCCATTTGGCATGTACCTCGCAAAACATCTACAGCAACTAGAAAGGCCACAGAAATACCTCACAAAGAGGATTACTGGCCTCAAATAGATGCCATATGCAGACTGTCTCAAAAAACTCCAGCTCTACTCCATCGCTTATCATCGACTCAGAGGCGACCTCTGCCTAACATACAAGGCCATGTCAAACCCAGATCTGTTGGACATGCTACACTTAAAGAAACCTAAATCCTTCGGAGCCACAAGTCCCAGGGACCTAAACCTTGCCATCACAATAAACAAAACATGCTGGAGGGATAGATTCTTGTCACAGAGACTCCCCATGCTCTGGAACAGACTACCCATTCATGTCAAGCAAAGCTCCTCTTTAGCCCTCTTTAAGAAAAATCTCACAATTGGATGAGAAATGGGAAGTTCACCCTGGGGCATCACTTCTGTGGCTCTGCTAGACAGGGGCACAGGAAAATAACTTTCTTGGGTGGCAAAAGCCAAGGAGCTTTTTTGGCTAGGCTTATATAGGCCCAGGTCTGATATCCTAGTACCTACCTATGAACATATGAACCTGCAGTCCTGCATTATCCTTGCGCTGATGAGTCTACCTGTCCCAGACAGTTATTTTGTTTTGAAGAGCTCCTGTTATATCCTTAATTTATGGAGTTCCAAATGAAATATCTCAATATTCCATATATAACATAATGGTTAAAAAATTGTAATTGACAAATCGTCAAGTGTACGTGTACTGTGTTGCAAAAATCCCACAGCTGTATTTGGAAACAACCAAAATGAGGGCCTCCCTGATGGTGAAAGGCCTGACAAGTTTGTGGACAAAAGGTCAAGGCTTGCAGGCAACAGATATCCATAGCAGGGGTCAAGGTGACTGGCAAACAAGTTATGCACACTGGGGAAGTATGATTTAATGCAGAGTCCCATCACTTCTATGAGCAACTTTACTTAGAAGTCCTCTGTTGATGATTGGGAGAGTAAGATGAGTGAATTCTCTGACAAAGTGAACCCTATTAAACTGTCACTGGAAAAGTGGAGTAGAGTTCTCCCTACAATTTCTCAAGGGGAGATGTGCAAGGTGATAGATGATATGCCTCGTGGTGAAGCCTGTGACCTGGATGGGGTAACTGTATAAAAGCCTTGTATCAAATTATCCATGATTTGTTGAATATTTTTAGATCTTTCCAGACTTGCAGGATGATTAACCTTCTCTTGAACATCTACCATAATAATGGTTATCCATAAACCTGGGAAAGATTCGTTAGTGATCACTGGTTGAACCATTGCCTAGTTCCTCTTATTAATGTGGAACTTTATGTATATGTTAAAGTCCTAGCACAGCAGATTAAATCTCTTCTGTCAAAATTTATCTTTCCCATACAGGCTGGGTTTGTACTAATTTGAAAAATTTAGGATCTCTTAAGGCCAGTGCTCCTTTATGTCAAGACTGCAAGGGATAGTTGAGCCTGCTCTGGTGGTTTTAGTTGACTTTGAGAAGGTTTCCAACTTGGTTAGAGATAGTTATTTGAAGATAGCTTGCCAATCCGTGATTATCTTGCAATGAAGCCCCCCTCCTCAAGTCTATGTTTAAGTAATGGTTTATTGTCTTGTCCCTTTAGTTTGTACAAGGGCGCTTACTAGGGTTGCCTTTTTTCTCATTCTTTTTTCTTTTGACTGTGTAACCCTAAACAGGTTCCTTCAGCAGACTAGGTCCATTTATGGGCAATCTGTGTGGGATAGTAAGGGCAGCACTTATGAGTGATTGTTTAGTCCGTACACAGAACCCAAGAAAGGATCTCACTGCGACAGCTGGATGCCTGGGTTACTGAAAAGCTTTGATATCATTTCTGGGCAATGTCTCAACAAAGCCAGCACAGAGATATTTGTGGCTGAGGGTCTCAATCCCCCCTTTACATGGTTGTGGTCCCATCCCAAATATTTAGTGTTATACTTTCATCATCATCATGTGGATTTTATGATAATATTGAATACCGAGATTCACTTCTTAAGCTTTTCTCTCAAGCTGAACACCTTGACATCCATGTCTGAAAAATATCATAAAGAAGTTATCATTGGAGACCAGATCATAATCTTCAATGTTGTAATCATTTTTGTGAATTAGAGTCAGGGCTTTTTTTGAGATGGTATGCACCAATATGGCATACTGGGACATCTGCTGCAAAAGCGTCAGATAGAGTGAATCTCCTAATGAGTGGAACGTAAACTTCCATTCACTTAAAAAGGCAAAAATGTCCAGCTTTTCATCCTCAGGTCATGTCATGATGTGTGTGTCATAGGATTGCAGGCTGCGGCAGTTGACGGCACTGGGTAATCGTGACGTGAGCTGCTGATTAGATCTGTTACTCTCGCATTGTCTTCATGCACTTTAGTTGTGAGGAGACACCGACAGGAGAAACAGAGCTATGTTGTGTGTGTCATCACATTTGTGTGTTTTTTGGGGCTATTGAGAGGACCATGGCTGAACCCAACCAGATGCTTTATTTTTTCCTGGCATATACTCTCTGAAACTTAATGGCTGTGACGTTGACTTTTTTTTTTATATGTTATAAGCTGGCAGGGTTTAACCAGATACCAGGGAGGCAATGTGTTTGGGGGACTGTACTTTTTTTTTAAAAATGACTGGCAACAAGCTGTCAATGAACCATCAACAGAACCAGTGCCCAGATAATCCACTGTATTACAAAAAAACTGTTGATAGGCAGCAACCAGATACTTTATTTTTACCTGGCACAAGACCTTCTCAAGTGTGAAACTCCTTATACCATATGTTGACTTTTTTTTATATGTTATTATGTATAACCTGGCAGGGTTTAATGAGATACTTGGGGGGTAATGTGTTTGGGGGACTGTTGATTTTTTTTTTAAAACACTGACTGTCAGCAGGGCAGGGACAATGAAGAACCATCAACAGAACCCCTTTCCAGATGATTCCTGTAGCATTTATGTGTGTTTTTTGGGGCTGTTGATGGGCAGGGCCAACCAGATACTATATTTTTCACCTGGCAGGATCAGCCTACTCTATTAAAATTTTCCTTAAGTTATTTGAACCCTAACTAAACATATAATATAAAATTTTATTTGTGTTTGGGGGACTGTTGACTTTCTTTTTTTTAAAACACTGGCAGGATCAACAGAACCAGATGCTTCCTGTGGTATGTGTGTTTTCTGGGGCTGTTGATTGGCAGGGCCACCGAGGTACTTTCTTTATTTTTTTCCTAGCAGGGTCAACCAGATACTAGTACTATGTGTGTTTAAGGGCCATTGTGTTGCACTTAAGGACGAGTGGATTTGTCACTGTCACTGAGCAGGGGTTATGTTAAAGGTGGTAGTGTCAATACTGATGAGTAAGGGGAATACAGAACCTGAAAGTGCCATTCATGCTGAGTAGGATGCTTTTCGGTGCATGTTGACAACACTGGATGCAACTTTCCAACTAACATTAGGAGAGATGACATTCACGGTACCTCTGCTTTGTAGGTGTATGGCACTCTGTACCCCTTCTTATCAGGACTGAGCACCATTTTACAGTGTAGAGTCCCTTGATCTGTCCATGTGTAATGCACAGCTGTATGGATATAGCTTACCATGTTTGGGAGGAGATGAGGGGAGTCAGATGAGGCTGTCCAGGTTTTCGTCTACAGGATAGTTCATATAACACAAATAACAATAAATTTTAAGTAAATGAACTCTGAAGCATGTACAACTGGTTTTACTTCTGAGCTGGGCTCAGTGTGATTTTTATGAAAGCATTTATTCTCTAATGAAAATAGTCTGTCTGAAAAGCCATTTCCATGAGGAACCAGAGTAATAAACAGCTAAATAGATCTTCTGGCTTTTTCCCAGTTAGGGGTTGCCACAGGCGATCACATGTCTGCTCATGATTGACAGTGGAGTTTTACAGTGTCAAGTTGCCAGCCCAGCACCCAACCTTCCACGGAAGGCACACACACATGCACTCATGCCTAGGGCCAATTTAGAGTGTCCAATCCACCTACAGCATGTGGGAGGAAACCGGAGCACCCGAAGGAAACCCACATGAACACAGGGAGGACATGCAGACTCTGTACAGAAGGCACCCCAGCCGAGGATCGAACCAGAGAACCTCTTGCTGTGAGGTGACAATGCTAACCACTGCATCACCATGGCCACCCTAGTAAACAGCTAAATAGATGCTAATGGAAATCTCTTAGAGCTGATTAAAGTGGTAGTCTGCAGTGCTGACAGGGTAACCCTAAGACATTGTTTAGACTACGGCTTTCAACCATTTCAATTCTCACACTCTCACATATGAAAGACTAAAATATTTGAACTTGTACAATGTCTCATATAGAGATTTAAGATGACCTTATTCAGTTATTTAGGGCATTCAATGGCAACCACATCTGGGAATGTTTGGGGTTATCAAAAGTGTACTAATTGGTTGTCTGAGATAGTAGCTGATACATGGAATATACCACCAATTTACATTAAAGCAAGCATTAATGAAGATAGTTTTAAGAACAGCCTGAACAGTTATTATGGAAATAACTGTTTTAGTATGTTGGCAGTCTAGAAGGGCATTAATGCCCATGCTTGAAATATTTGTATGTATGCATTAATATTGTGTCCTCCATATAATGTAGTAACTTACATATTTCCTGATTTGTCTGTGTCACAGCTTCTTCTTATAATGTGACTGAAATGGCAGCAAACATATAAGCTCTAATCTTGCATATGTACATGTGGACCTTAAAATTAACATAACATTGCCACAGACTTAATAATATGTCATTCCTTGCTATAGCTTTTGCATTCCAGATAACAGCTGAAGGTAAGACAGTTGGTTGTCCTCTACATTTCAAGTAATCTGGTCCAATGGCAATGTTCCAGAAGTGTTCCTAACTAGACATTGGTCTGAAAGGGAAAATGGTTAAGTTAAGGCTTGCAAAACTTCTTAAAAATGCAGTTTATTTCAAGCATATAAATTCTTCTTTTTATAGCTTGAATGGTTATAACGTGGCAGGGTTAACCAGATACTGGGGAGGCAATGTGTTTTGGGGGGTTGCTGATTTTCTTTTTTTAATACACTGGCAGGGTTGACCAGATTCCTGTGGTCTGTGAATTTTGGGGGGGGGGGGGTTGTTGATGACTATCCACAGTTCTGGTCTGGAATGTTTAGTGTTTTGGAGTATGTATGTATCACTAATGGAAATGACATTATACATTTAGATATCTACCCGTATTGTTTTGTTTTGTATTTATTTATTTACTTCAGTTTGTTAACTGGGGTAGAACACCAGTCTGTCTGGGCCATTTTACAGATTTAGCCCAGGAAATTAAAATAAAGTACAGACTAAATATATTGGTATTACTGCATGACAGGAAAGTAACTGAGTCCATAAACGTATAATATAAATTCATTCTGAAATGGTAAAGACAGGGAGGGAGTTGAGATGTCATTAGTAATTTATTAGAGAGGTAAGGAGATACAGGTATTAACAGGAAGAATTCAAGTATGTGAGAAATTAGTTGTGTCTATCAACAGTCCCCCCCACACACACACTGCCTCCCTAGTATCTGGTTAAACCCTGCCAGCTTATAACATATAAAAAAAAGTCAATGCCACGGCCCTTAAGTTTCACAGAGTAGTATGCCAGGAAAAAATAAAGCATCTGGTTGATGTTGGGCTGTGGCCTTCTCAACAGCCCCTCAAAAAACACAAATGTGATGACATACATACCATAGTCCTTTTTCTCCTCTTGCTCTCTCCTCACAACGAAAGTGCGGGAAGAGAATGCGAGAGTAACAGGGCTAATCAACAGCCCATGTCATGATTACGCAGTCCCATCAACAGCCGCCACCTACAATCCTATGATACACACATCATGGTGTGACCTGAGGCTGAAAAGCTGGACATTTTCGCCTTTTAGGAGAAGGAAAGTTTAAATTCCTCACATAAGTGGATTCACTCTATCCGACGCTTTTGCAGCAGAGGTCCTGGTATGCCACACCGGTGCTTACTGTCTCAAAAAAAGCCCTGCATATAACTCCCCATAAAATCCTTCCTACTTTCTTGCCCTGTTGATACAGACATTATAGCAGTATTCATTATGGTAAACAATACTCCACAAGACATCAGAGATTTATACAAAAGTCTAAATCTGATTCAAGGTAAGTTCTATAAAATTTTGGATGCATTGAGGAATATAGGGAATACTTCTTGAATTATAACAGAGAGGTAAATGTGCCTTCTGTTAGGACACTTATACAAAAAGTGACTACAGAGATTATTTTATTATTGATGTGATCAACAAACCAGTGCTGACACAGCATGGCAAATTCCCAACTAAAGAAAATGCTATGCTGGATGTAATATTAAGCTTGTTTGTTTGTGCCTTTTAGCTTTTCCAAGTTAGGGGTCGCCACAGTGGAACTCCAGTCCACTAATGATTGGCAGTTGATTTTTACTTACCGGCTTGTCAGGTCTGATGCACAACCTTCAACGAAAGTACGCCCATTCATTCATGTCTCCATGCAGAAGATGCTCTAGCTGAGAATCGAACCAGACAGCGTCTTACTGTGAGGTGACAACGCTACCGCAGCACCACCACCATGGTGCTGGATGTAATATTAAGTACACCAACTATAAAAGCTGTAGATGTTCAGGCCAAGGAAAACGTAGGTCGTTGGCCCAAAATGAAAAATCTTCTTCAATGGAAGCTATAAAAAGTGAAACAAGAACTCCAAGACTGGTTCTAGAGATTTCACTTCAGTGTTAATAGTCCAGATGAAAACTGGAAGTTGCTTTATGCAAAATGTTGTGACCTAATTGACAAATACTTCCCAACAATAAGACCTGCAGTGACTATGAATAAGAGTAAAGAACTCTAGTAGAATAGGTTGCTAGATAAACCAGCTAAAGGTGAAATAAACAGTTGAAACACTGCAGGAAGCTAAAAAAATGCCCCAGCTGAAAAGAACAGACAAAATAACTTAAAACAGTTCAGAACAGCTGTTAAATATAGATAAAAGAAATAAGAACATGATTTAACTAACTTCATTACAG
>NC_056741.1:86784480-86881711 GCF_019279795.1 Protopterus annectens
ATAAAATAGGATTTTATTAACAGACAGGGTAGCGCTTTCGCTAAATAGCTTCTTCAGCCCTATATAACAACAGTCCACATCTAATCCATTTAAATACTCAAAAAGGCGCCAACCTAAAAGATCATTTAAAGGTATACGTGCTCTAATAGCAAAATACCAAAGTTACGTACAATACATAAGATGTCAGTTAAATATCCACTTACATAAAATGTCAACTTGTATAAAGATAATATATTAAAACATAGTAAAAACTTATAAAAACTACAATTAATAAATGAGTGAATACCTAACACAACAAAATATACTTATTAAACTGTTATAAAGCAACAGTAATTATTATAAAGTGCTTCAATTGTGTTGGAGTCTCCTCATTTTCAAAAATGGACGTAATGGTACTTTACCATTAATCCCTGGGCTAACATCAGCTCTAAGCCTGATTATCCAATATGTTTCCCTGGCTTCTGTATAATTCTTCACATCGCCCCTCCTACAGGTCCTATATATCTGTTCTAACACCCTAAACCTGAACTGGTGTTGCAAACCATTTTCAGAAGTATGTTTGGCAAGTGCATTGTGTGTATGTACCTTTCTAGTATGATATACGTGCTCACGAAAGCGCTACCCTGTCTGTTAATAAAATCCTATTTTTATCCTTCTACAACAGTGGAGTATTGTTTGCCTGTGATTGATGCTTGGCATTTTATGGGACAGTGTATGAGTATTCTGAGCTCCTTCATTGTTTTGCTCTGTAGTTCCGTTTTTCTAATAACCAAAAAAACAGTCAGCACCATCAAACAGCTTCCCATAATAAAACTTTAATATCACATATTAAAATAAATACATCCTGCATACCGGTTTCGGCTGTAAGCCTTCCTTGGATGCACTGAGGAAGGCTTACAGCTGAAACCGATATGCAGGATGCATTTATCTTAATATGTGATATCAAATACCTATTCATACCTTACATCTCCTTACTCTCCTTTCTTTGCTCACTTCCTTATTTCGATCAGTTTCTCTCCCCTAGCTTTCTCTCTAAATATACTATAAGCCTGCATTTCTCTCACTTTGTATTACAGTTCCTGTTTGTATTATATTAACTTAACTTTAATTTCTCTGTAAACTGGCTAAAATTTCTCTGACTATTAAATCATGTCATATCACTTGTATATATTCTTACCAATATTTTCAGATTATTCCTGATATTCAATACACTCTGTGTAGACTTCGCACAGGGCCTACATGGATTGTGTGTCTTAGTGCAATGGTGTTCGAGGCACGTCATCGTGCAATGCATATTAATGAGGCACGGTGAGCTTCAGCTAGGTTTTGCAGCTCTCAACAGTGTTGATGGCCACAAAACCTTTTTAATCAGATGCAGATCACAATTCTGTGTAAAGGAGAGCAGCTATGGTGGTCAGACTTGCGTGGAATGCCACAATGATCACCAGGACTTTACAAATATCAATCATTTTGTTAGTGCAACACATATGCACAGAGGCAAACTTAAAGGACAAATAACCAGTAATAGGGACATATCTGACATAGATGTCACATAGTAATATGTTAAAATGTAACACTCTCAACCTCTTAGAGCGAGAAATGTGGACAAAGCCATAAAAATAGGGGTGGGGTCAAGGGGCCAGAAATATAGACAGATTTGTAATATTGCACTTCCAAACCTAAGAAGTTGATAGAATACATAGGTTGTATATTAGTATGAACTTTCTGAAGAGCATGAAGTTGAAATTCAAATGTTAGTCATCATTTTCTGACTGCACACTGAAATGACATGCCAGTGATTTGCCAAGAAAAATGTTTAATTAGGAAAACTGCACACTCTGCACAGATCAGAACATTTGAGAGGTATACACTCAAATGTATGTATTACTGTGTCACATCAGTCAAGAGATCATGCCAGTGATATGGCAGAAAGACATGTATTTGATAAGGAAAACATCTGGACATCCTGGGAATATCTGGATAGTTGAGAGATATGAATGTGAAGTGTATGGGCCAAACACCATACAAGACAGTGTACCTATAGTGCAGATATTGTGATATCCCATTTGTGCCATTTTGTACTGAAGATGTGTTAATGATCTATAACATAACATGGGACTGCCATGTAAAATAATCACTCAGGGGAAGTGTGTGCATTGAATAGGGACACACAGATGAACTGTAGGAATGAACACAGGGAAAGAGTACAGGTGAAACACCTACATGTACAGCAGAGGAGGGCATGTCAGTGGAAGATGGTTGTAGCAGTAACACCAAGCACATATCTATAAGATGCAGTACGGATTGTACAGTGAAAATATGTTGTCTGTGACTGTCACACAAGCTGACATAACAATGGGCAGGATATGTGTGTGTCAGAAGCATCCTTACATGAATAATGCAGAGGACCTCTATCAGGAATCTGATATACCATTGGGGTAGGGTTCATATTGGGAAGTTGTGCAAACTGTTATACCTGAATATGAGTGTACTCTCAACAGAGGCCTCTAGCAAAGTGGCCACAAATAAAGGATCATGGCACATATTATAAGAACCAATCACAGTCATGGACAATATCAGAATAATACCACCACTAATCCCATGCCTGTGACAAAACATATGTGATGTGGACTGATAACAGATGAGCCTGCACACACACAATTGACAACTATTATGATACAGTCACACTGTATGAGGGTAACCATGCATACTGTCCTGGTGCTGTAATATCTGCAGGATTTGTTAGGAGGGACACTGCGATACCTGTATGTGACAGTATGGGTAATGCAGGCTAGTTGCATTGTGTGCATGGCATATATCTATGGCACAATCTACACTGCCATGATTCATGAATGATTTACATGCCAATAATGCTGTCAAGCACCTATGCATGCAGTGTGTGCATAAGTTTAACAGGTAGCACACATGCAAATGATTTAACAACTCTCTAAGGCCAAGAACATTGCATCAATATGCCCAGACAGTATCCTAGGATGTCATCTAAATAGCATGAACATGACCTATCAGGCCATCTGGAATTGCTATTTACCAGTGACCTCCAATCATGCTTCATGCCTCATGAATGAAGAACAGCAACAGTCATCCCTCTGAACAAAGGTCGACCATCTACAGAATCTGGAAACTACAGAACCATAAGTTTCACTAGTCTTATATGTAAAGGCATGGAATGAATTATCATTGAAATGATCAATAGTGATTAGTAAACCTCCAGACACTGGACCAAACCCAGTTTGGTTTTGTCAAGGGTAGGTCACGACAATTCATCCTGGTGGACTTCTTGGATAAGGTCACAAAAGCAATGGATAAGGGCAAAATGATTCACACTGCCTACACTGACAAAGCCAGCTCAAGAGGTTAGGTACAAACCTGTATGCCACCTGATGGATAGCCAACTGGCTCACAGACAGGACCCAGGAAGTTAGAATTGGGGAGTCCACTTCTACAATACAAAGAAGCTAGTCACAAGTGAAGTCCCTCAGGGATCGGTCCTTGGACTGCTCCTTTTTGGCCTTTACTTCTCTGAAGTCAAGGCTAATGTCAACGGTCTCTGTCTGACTAAGTTTGCAGATGACTGCAAAGTAGGAGCTGTCATTGAATCCCACACTGAGACAAATGTTTTCCAGTAATGGCTGACATAGACAAGTAACTGGTGTCAGAGCTATGGACTTAACTAAATGCCAAAAAATGCATAATAGTATTCTTAAGGAAGTAATCTAACCCTGTTAAATATTATATTGACAACACACTCCTTAGAGATGACCCAGTAGTCAGGGACTTAGTAACACACATAGATGGTAATCTAGACCTTTGACCATCGCATGTCTACAGTACTGAGGAAATCATTCTATGTTGTACAGCTCATAAAAAAGGTATGGCATCTAAGTCCAAGGAAGTTATTGTTCCACTGTAGTTTGCATTCATCAAACCTATCATGGAGTGCAATGCCCCCTTTGGTATGCACTTAACCAGGCATATCCAGGAATTGGAATGACTACAGAAGTTCCTCACAAAAAGAATACAGAGAGTATGTAAAATGTCCTGTGCAGACCATCTTAAGGCCCTGTCCCTGTATTCTGTCTCCTAGAGGCTTTTGAGGGGACTCTATGTCTGGCATACAGGGCATTATCTGATGTCACTCTGATGGAACTCCTGCATATCCACAAAACAAGCAGCACCAGAATTAGCCATTCTAAATACTTAAATCTTGCCTATGATACAATTAGGACATGCTGGAGAGACAAGTATGTATCCCAGAGGCTAAAACACCTCTGAAACAGGCTCCCCATCCTTGTGAAGCAGTGTTCCTCCCTAACCCAATTCAAGTGCAACTTGCACAGATGGATGGGGAACAGGGAATTCATGCCTGGTTTTGCACCTATGTCTCTAATGGACAGAAACAGACTTCCTGTAAATGGTTCATCTCCCAGGCTACTGCTTATAAATGTTTCACCTCCCAAGCTCATATTTACACTTAGCAAGGGCATTAGAACTTGTCAGAGATAGCGGATGCATGGCTAGGCTTAAAAAGGATCTTGTGGTCATTAGCCTTCTAAACACCTATGAACCTATTGGTGTTCCGCACCATCAGGCAGTCACATATATTCCACAGAAAGAATACCTAGGTAAGGACTACAAGCTATGTGACAGCAAACTGTGACAAAGGTGGTACACTTCAGTTACACATTACTGGAACATGTGTCGGGAGGTACGTGAAGAAGGGTGTATTGTACACAGTTATTGGTGTGATGAAGGCTGGGAATCATGAAGTTATTATGGCTTCTGATGAGCATGTCCATCACATACCCAGTAGCTCTGTTGCATTCAAGGGATTGGTCAGCACTGTAACCATGTGCTGGTGGATGCACCACTTACCCTCTACCCCAGGACACAGGTCACATACCTATTTGTCTGATTATAGGGTGTGAGTCTACATTATACTTGGAGGGTGTGTCTGTTTTTTGATTCAACAAATCCCTTCATGTGTCTCATCAATGCAGGTGTTGTCATGGCTGTCGCAGCAGCCTCTGGTATGTGTTGATACTGTCTGTATTATAATAATAATATCACAGTTGAAGTCAATGATTGCCCACAAGCTGTAGTCCTTCAGGCAGCTGTTTGGACACAGCATGTGTATATCATATGTGATGTCCATCGTGTAACTAATGGGATGGAAACACCCTAACAGACACAGTTGATGTACCAAACTGATCACTGGACCTGAGATATATGTCAAGTCACACATTTAAACATAGAGAGATGTCACATATGTCATACACTGGTCTACCTATTTAGTGATATAACAGTTCATGGCCACATATGACAGTGTTGATTGAATGCCTCAGTGTGGATTTTTGTCAAATACCTTGACCGTGCAAAGTTCCACAAGATGATAATGTTGTCATCATGCGTGCCCTTGATGAACTCTTTGAGGACATATATCAGATGTAATGGACCTGATGTAACAGTAACACCTCACACAAGTCTGTTGCATGCACCTGGAATATTACTAGTATAGATGTAAAAGAGGTTCATGATGACATGTTGGCCCACCTCACAGCTGAGGAGAGTTAAGATGTCACTATACATGCATACAACAGGTGCTGTTCCCCCCAACTCAGGTGGATGCATGTTAATGTACATCGCTGTATGGGAACATAGGTCATGTGGAAGGTGTGCTAACTGTGTGTCCAACCATATCAGGAAAGTGTATGTGCTGGGTCATGCCGTAGATGATCAGTGATGCAACACCACATGGATTCCATATGAAAGGCCTGGAGGAAAGTAAGATGATCCATACTGCCTATTGTGATCCAGCCTAGGGTTTTGACACTATCACACACACACAGGTATCATTGATGGAAACCCCAAACTGGGAATGAAACCTTACATCAGTTGATGGATAAACAATTGGCTTATTGATAGAACACATCATGTGAAATTTAATCAACCTATACCAGTACAGCTGTCACCATTGGCAAACCCCATGGATCTGTGCTTGACTATTCACTGTTTGAAATGTATTGTATTGTATTTATTTATTTATTTATTTATTTAACGTTTGTTTACTGGGAAAGTCTGACTTGGAACAAAGTCAATTTTCAGTGAAGGCCCAGAGAGAAATGCTTTGGAAGCATGTCTTTGTATTTCTTGACAGTTCATCCTAAAGTATGTGGCCTTTGACTTACCAAGTTTGCTTATTTTTGCATACTGTATGCAATCATTCAATCCAGCAATGGTGGTAACATAGTACAGGAGGATCTAACACACACAACTGAATGTTGATAAAGGTACATGATGTACAACATTGACAACAGCCCTGTTGTGCACAAACCCAGTAATGCAAGCACTGGGAATTCATTTAGATAGCCAGTATGAACTTTGACCACCAAGTGTCCACATTGCTATTGAAAGCCTATGATGTGCACATCATAACTCATGCCATCATATTGAGATGTTAGGATTGTATGACAGCGCTGTAGTCAAACCTTATTACAGCACTAATAGAGTATAATATGCATTTTTACATGTATCCCACCAGACACATGTAACAGCTGAAGAAACCACAGTGCTTTGTCAGCAAGATAACACAGGACCTACACACCATGCCGTGATATATGTGGATAGATTAAAAGTCATGTCACTGTAACCTTTACCGTATATGATGAGGTAACTTCTGCCTGGCTCCCAGGCCAAGCTTTGACCCTGCAATGGTGTAAGTACTGCATATCCAAGAATGTGATATAGCCGATGACATCAGCAGTGTCTGTTGGAAAGAAAATTATAGTGTCCCACATGCTGTTGTAAAATGCTCTCCATAATCACAAGCAACAGCTCACACACAGTTGACTGGAGTGAGTGTAGAACCCCTACCTATGTAGGTACACAGACTGCAGTAATTTACACAAGTGCCACAGCTTTAGTCTGAGTTGGAGTGTGTCAGACAACACTTTATAGGTGATGACATCAGCAGTGTCTGCTGAGGAGAAGATAATAGTGTCCCACATCCTGGAGTAAAACTGTAGTGTCAAGCAGCAGCTCTCACTCACACAAACACATGCATGCACATACACACACACACACACACACACACACACACACACACACACACACACACACACACACACACACACACACACACACACACACACAGTTGACTGGAGTGAGTAGGGAACCCCTACCTATGTTCATAGACTACTGAACACAGGACTTTATGCAAGAGCCACAGCTAAAGTTCAGTTTGGAGTGTGTCACACAACACTTTATAGCTGATGGCATCAGCAGTGTCTGTTCAGGAGAAGATAGCAGTGTCCCACATGCTAGTGTAAAATGCTTTCTGTAATGTCATACAGCTCACACATATACACACAGTTGACTGGAGTGAGAATAGAAACCCTACCTAAACACACAAACTGCAGAACACAGTACTTAATGCAAGGGCCATGACAAAAGTCTGATTTATACAAGAGTGTACATGAACTTATAGTAGATGACATCAGCAGGCCATGTGGGAGACAAGAGGTAGGAAGCCCTGTATAAAATGGATGAGTAGACAAAAGCAAGTATCAAAATACTAACAATCCATTTAATTGGGGAAGTAACTGTAGGATACACATGTCTGCTTTACTGTCTAGGCACACACAGTCTACAGCAGTGAGAATAGAACCCCTACCTAAGTACACAGGCTACAGAAAACAATACTTAATGCAAGCACTACAAGTCTGATTTATACAAGAGTGCAGAAGAACTTATAGTAGATGACATCAGTAGGCCATGTGGGAGTCAAGGAGTTCAGAGTCCTGCATAGGCACATAGCTTCATAGGCTCACATGAGACTACTAGCTTAACAGCACTAGGGTGTTTAGAAGTCTAACTATGTAAAAGCACAAGCACCCTTATTGCGCATGGTTGGATGGTCATTTTTAGCATAGCATATTTTTGAACAGCACCAGCTGGCCCTCTTCATGAGGGACAGAGGTTCCACCTCAGAGGTGACTTTACAATCACCCAACTAGTAGTTAAGTTTGCGCTTGAACAGGGTCATTGAGGAGCACTGCTTCACATTCAGTGGGAACCTATTATATAGGAATGTGAATCATAGTGGAGTGTATCTTTTTTATATGCTTAGTATTTTACAAGAAGAATGTTTACATTATGTGGGAATGAGTTATATGTTTCCCCATATGTGCTGTGTGCCGAGACATTTTTATTACATGTGGTATGTATGTTTTCTGAGATGGTGCTGATGTTTTATAATTATATCTAATTTCATTTGAGTTCTTAAGCTTCTTTACAGTGTATTTTAGATTGTTAATTGCAATCACCAGCTTATGATGTTTTACTTTCAGCCATCTGTAATAGGCTATTGGGATTTTAAATCTGTCTAGTTAGTATACTTTTGTTAGGACTAAAGAAGTAGTTTTGGTTATTACGAAAAAGCTTACCTTTGATTTTTCATTTTATTTTTACTTTTGAGTGTCAGTATATTAGTTTACTAGGAATAAAGATTTACACTTCAGTTGCTGTGGTGGTTGCTGGATTTAATTTGTTTTGTTCATTAAATATCATGACATACCTCACATTTTGGTGTTTATAAATATATGTGTGTGTGTGTGTGTGTGTGTGTGTATATATATATATATATATATATATATAGAGAGAGAGAGAGAGAGAGAGATAGGAGAAGAAATTTTAAATCTACTTAAGTAACACAGGCATGAGGGTGTTATTGGTCAGTAAACAAAGACTGAAACAGAAGCATAGAGCTGCATTACAACAAAAAACATTAAGTTGTTTTCTAGTTAGAAGGCTACACATATTATATGTCTGTAGAGCACAGAATACTCCAGCAAAATGTATTGTAATTTAGTAGCATCATAGGCCAGTACTTCCTTATCAAAGACTCACAAAGTGATAGTATTCACTCCAGGTAAAATTCTGCATGGAATCTGCATGATCCACAGAAGACCCAGTCATCCTATGGAGGTACACCAGTGCAGTCTAAAATTTATATGTATATCTTATTGTGGGGAGTTGGTGTCAGCCAGGCACACTGTTGTAAAACAAGCAATGTTGATGTTTTGTGACATAACAGCCACATTCAGCATATCACTGCTTACACACTGGTTGTCTATTATGGTTTTAGAGTGCTAAAAGTTATACCTTCTGCGTTGATATACATGCTGAAAGAGTGCAATTTGAGAAAAAAAAAATACAGACGAGTAAACTTTATACCTGCAGGAATATCCTTCATATCTCATTTCTGTTGGATATGAGCATGATGTTATGGCCATTATATTTGTACGCATATGACTGGCCACTTGTCCATGTATATTTATTCCACATGGTTGACAGACATGACCTACTGAAAAATGAAATTCACCTTACATAAGTGAATGGCTTATCCAAATTTGGACTTTTAAATACTATTATGCATACAGATATGCACAAGGAAATAGTTTTGTGTTTCAGAATGTAGTAATGAAGTCTCATCATAACTATACCACTGCACAAGGTCACCAATTAAATATAAGGTGTTCTGCTACATCTGCTTTGACAATCACCTTGTTCTGTGGAAGTAACAGTCCTAAGGTCTATAAATTTGCATCTTTACATGGATACTTCATTCCCACAGCTATAACACACACTTCTGTTGTGTGGAAATTCATAAAAGAGTTGAACTAGCACAGTATACAAAAATATTTGGAAAACTGAGGCTAAGAATATTAATTAGGTGGATAAAATAAGAAATGCTACTGTTAGAAGACAAGGACAGGGATAAGACAGAAAAGGCAAAAATAAGCTAAATAGGTGGTAAAGGATCAGCAAATGAAACTGATTTACAATTAATATTATAAACCTCAAAACTTATTTGATCAAAACAGACATCACATGCAGTAACTAGTATAGGTGGTTGGAATAGAATACAGGAACTGAACACATGTTTTGGGACTGTAAAAGGCAAAAGGAATATTTGGAATATTTAAAAATGCAACAAGCACTAGAAAGGGAAAGCCACAAGGAATAGGTATCCTGGATAGTAGACTGAGACTACATTCATATGATGGAAAAGCAGAAAATGTTGAATGGCTGCTTGCATGCATAATGTTTTTCTTTTGGCTTTTCCTGGTTAGGGGTCGCAACAGCGGAACTCTGGTCCGCTAATGATTGGCAGTTGATTTTTATGGTGCCAAGGTGCCAGCCCAACACCCAACCTTCAACGAAGGCACACCCATTCATACATGCCTTTTGAACACCACTCGACCGTGGAGAGGACATGCAGACTCCACACAGAAGGCGCTCCAGCAGAGAATTGAACGGGAGAACCTCATGCTGTCAGGTGACAATGCTACCACTGCACCACCGTGGCTGCTTGCATGCTAAATAAACTCAGTGACCAATAATCCAAACAGCATTTGAAGTAAAACAATGAAAAATAAAAAAACTCTGAACCAGATGTTTAAACAAATCTGTAATAAACAATTTCAGTTTGAGTCATAGCTCTCAACTAATCAGAGACAAATGCCAACAGAATCAGGGACAAAACCAGAAATAATCAGAGACAATTAGGGATAATTTAAAATATTACTACTATCAACAATAGATGTTGATAGAATAAGATCATTTGAATTAACATACACTTTCTGATGTAAAAAGTATATAAATCTAATTATTGTCATTATTTATTAAGTATAATTTACCATCTTTTCTCCAAAAGACACTAGTTTTAGGAGGGGATAAGAGAGACAGAGATAAAATTTGAATCAAAGTCAAGGATGTCCCTGAAAAATCAGGGACAGTTGATCGGTATGGTTTGAGCACTTTCAGTCTTCTTAGTGGCAGAACATCATCTGAAACATGGCAGCCATTTCGTTACAAGGTTTATATAACCTCAAATGCACTAAAAATCTAAGCATTTAAAGGTTCACGCAATCAAAAAAACTTCCAAACTTAAAAAAAGCATTTTACATGCCAAAATATCCCAATAAGAAACCTAATGTTAAAACTACTAATAAATACATTTAATAAGTATCAAAATATTAAAATAAATTTATAAATATTAAAAATCAAACAAATGTAATCAGATGAAATACAGTCAGATAAAGTAATTATACTTTGTCAGCTTTGATTTTTAACATAGGCTGAATAGAAATAACATCATTAATCCCTGGTGGGTTACAGGCATTAAGTAACCATTGCCAGAACACTTCTCTTTAGTCAAGAATTACTTCCCAGTCACCCCCTCCATTACTAGATGTAACGTTTTCAAGAATACTAAATGCAAACTTTCTAAAATCAGGAAACTCAGAGCTATAATATATAACATTAAGTATCCTGTTTTTTGTTTATTTTGTTCTTTATTTCTTTGTTATTTATAGCACTTTGTGTACTGTGTATTTTTCTAGCTAGTTTCACTGTGTGTGAGGTATTAACTGGAAATTGTCCACTTTTATTAAGCATCTGTTGGGTTGTTTGTTTCTGAGAACTGGTTACAGTAAACTCTTTTTTTCTAGAGGCTCCTTTAGCTGTTTAAAACTTTCATTTAAAGGCTCACTGCTGCTTTTCAGCTGTGAAACATTTCTGCAGTTTGTTCTAAGTAGTGGGGATATTTGTAGCATTTCCATATTCAGGCTTGTATTTGGGCCTAGTGTTTGTGGAGGCTGTGTGTCTGAGCACATATTCAGAGACATTGCTTTGGCCAAAGCCATCAGGCATTTCTGTGAGAGAGAATTGTTTAAGGTCATTGGCTGACTGAGGTCACCTGGACTACAGCTTAGACTAAGCACCTCATTGGTTCTTTTGAGATTTTTTTCTTAAAAGCTGTCCCAGGTTTCAACTTTCTGTTACCTAAGAAGTTCAGTTGTGAATGCTCTGCCATTTCACAGTGAACTGATCGAAGGAAGGACACTGAGGAAACTCGGAGCTATAATATATAATATTAAGTATCCTGTTTTTTGTTTATTTTGTTCTTTATTTCTTTGTTTTTTATAGCACTTTGTGTACTGTGTATTTTTCTAGCTAGTTTCACAGTGTGTGAGGTATTAACTGGAAATTGTCCACTTTTATTAAGCATCTGTTGAGTTGTTTGTTTCTGAGAACGGGTTACAGTAAACTATTTTTTTCTAGAGGCTCCTTTAGCTGTTTAAAACTTTCATTTAAAGGCTCACTGCTGCTTTTCAGCTGTGAAACATTTCTGCAGTTTGTTCTAAGTAGTGGGAATATTTGTAGCACTTCCATATTCAGGCTTGCATTTGGGCCTAGTGTTTGTGGAGGCTGTGTGTCTGAGCACATATTCAGAGACATTGGTTTGGCCAAAGCCATCAGGCATTTCTGTGAGAGAGAATTGTTTGAGGTCATTGGCTGACTGAGGTCACCTGGACTACAGCTTAGACTAAGCACCTCATTGGTTCTTTTGAGATTTCTTTCTTAAAAGCTGTCTCAGGTTTCAACTTTCTGTTACCTAAGAAGTTCAGTTGTGAATGCTCTGCCATTTCACAGTGAACTGATCGAAGGAAGGACACTGAGGAAACTCGGAGCTATAATATATAACATTAAGTATCCTGTTTTTTGTTTATTTTGTTCGTTATTTCTTTGTTATTTATAGCACTTTGTGTACTGTATATTTTTCTAGCTAGTTTCACTGTGTGTGAGGTATTAATTGGAAATTGTCCACTTTTATTAAGCATCTGTTGGGTTGTTTGTTTCTGATAACTGGTTACAGTAAACTCTTTTTTTTCTAGAGGCTCCTTTAGCTGTTTAAAACTTTCATTTAAAGGCTCACTGCTGCTTTTCAGCTGTGAAACATTTCTGCAGTTTGTTTCCCACCCTCCCTGCTGGTATAGTGTTTTTATAGTTGGTGGCTTTGCAGTTGCCCGCCTCTAGTGTAAATTTGATCTGGGACCCTCCTCCCAGTTTAGTGTCATTACCTCATTCTACCCAGTACAGGGAGAACATTTGAGAAGGCCAATCAGCTTAGTTTCGGCTACTCCTTTCTCTCTTTCCTTTCTCTCTTTCCACTAAAAAAAAAAAAATCTGCTTTTACTGTATTTGTGTTTTTTCCTACTTTATTTTGCTTTTGCGTCATCTTAAAAGTACTCAGTTGTATTTATTACTGCTTGGTGTAACTTATTCTAAGCCTTTTAGTTTAAGCACTTGAGCTTTAGATCAGTTGTTTTACATTAGGAAGGTTTGTGGGCTGCACTGTGGTGGCAGGACAGGTAGCTTACATCCTTCTAAGTTGGGAACTGCTGATTGGGGGCTCAGTGACTGTTATTCTAAAAGTGTATTAGTTCTGGTTTAAGCACCTGGGCTTCAGGCCAGTTATTTTACATTAAGAAGGTTCATGGTCTGAACTCTTGTCGGAGAAGAGGCTGGACTCTGCCCGTCTGAGCTGGGAATTTCTGGTTAAAGGCTTATAGTGCCTGCATATTTGAACTATTTCTTACTGTAATTGGTACACCTTGTTTGCTGTAGCATATACTAGATCCAGGCCTGCTGAATCTAGTTTTGTTTGTATGCTTGTTATTTCCCTGAAAAGCTAATTCCACCTAAAACATGGCTTTTCAGCGCTTCTGTGGATCCCTAGTGATATCTGCATTGCTTACTGTACTTATTTCCTTGTTTCACTGGAAAGAAAGTTACTGTTTGTCTATTTTGCATTGAAGTTACCTGGCACTTGCTCACTAAAGCAATTATATAAGTCAGCACTAAAAAATTAAAAGCACTACACCCTCACAAACTCCCCCTGGAGTACCTTGCTCCCCACTGGCCATTTTTTTTCAATTATAAAGAAATTTCCAATACTATTCTAGCATGTCCAAAGGTCAGTTGTCAATCTCCTCTCCAGTCCAGCTGGTGAATCTGGGAATCTTGAGACAATGTTACAACTGCCTCATGTACACAGACAACCCTCTCCTCCTCCCAACAAATTCCAACACATGAGAGATGCAACCATATAGCCAAACTGGAGGCTAAGCGCTCTCAACTCAGTACTGGCATAACCAGTCAGGAGGAGAAGGCAACCACACTCACTAAAATTCCAGTCTCACATAGACTGATAATTCCAAAGAGCAGAATGAAGAGGCACACACAAAATGATAGTGAAGCGCTTTTCGTTTATGGTACAAACATAAACTTCATCAGACAATTTTAAAACTCAATTGAAAGCATTTAAATACACATATCCACCCAATCAAAATACATCCAATTACAACTCCTAATTTAAAGAAACAGTATCAAATCAGGGTAAAAACAATAGAAAAAACAATAAGACGTAAAAAATATATTAAAATGAACAACACCTCCTTTTACACTAAGTATATCATAATACAAGCTTAGTGTAAATTTTTAAAAATACTCCTATCTTGTTTACATAAGTCCAGGAAAGAAAAATATGAATGTAATATACTGAAAGTGTGTGAACAATAGCATATAAATGGTTACACAAAAAATCTTCAACGTTTTAAACTTCTCAATTTTAAAATACTGCTAATCACACAACCTTCATTTAAACCTGGTAAGCTGTACGCGTTAAGTCTAATTTGCCAGCCTAATTCCAACTCTTCAAGTTTCAAGGCAACAGGGCCACCCCTAACATCTCTTTGGACCTGATCTATAACTAAAAACTTAAATCTATGATTAGGGCATTGAGCCACATGTTTAGCCAATGCGTTAACCATGTTGCCCTTCCTAATTGCGTATAAGTGCTCGTATACGCGGCTACGAAGTTTCCTCTCAGTTTTGCCTACATAAAATGCAGGACAAAACTGACATACTGCGAGGTAGACAACAAAACTAGAGTTACAATTATTCCTCCGTTTTAGTGTGAAGTGTAACTCATTCACACTAAACCTGTTAGACTCTAACATAAATAAACAATAGTTACAGGATTGGCATTTGTACATGCCAGGAGTTTTAACTATTGAATTCTTAGATTCACAGTAGTCTTTAAGATTCCTACCCCTCCTGTATATTACTGTCGGAGCACAACCTACACTACTTAAAACATGTTGGTCACTTCTAAAGAGTACCCAGTTTTTCAACAAAATCTTGAAACACCTGGCACTGTCTAAACTATAAGTAGTTATAAAAGACAAAGGTAGTTCAGAACCTAGTTGTTCTTGTGTGCCAATAAGTGTTGAGTTAAGTGGTGAGTCAGGTGATTGTATTAAAGTATTAAGTATGGTCACATTGCTTTTTAAAAGAGGAGTGTAAAATAAGGACTGACGTTTCAACGACACTTCATCAATGATTTCGTTGACCAAAAATTCAGGGTACCCACGTGCTACAAACATATTTTTCATGTATTCACATTCATTTGTGAATTCACTATCAACTGTAATCATCCGAGCCGCACGGACCAACTGCCCTTTAATAATGGCTCGTTTTTGATGGCGTGGATGACAGCTAGAATAGTGGAGCATAGAATTACAGTAGGTACTTTTCCTGTGGATTTTAGATGTATACATACCGAAAGTTGTCCTTAGATAATAAAATATCCAGGTACGCTATAGATTTACAATCAAATGTATGTGTAAATTTTAGAAAGTGGGTAGATGAATTCAAGTAGTCAACCAAGCTGTTACCAGTTACAGCATCACCCTTTAATAAAATAAAGATGTCGTCAAGGAAACGTGTATAGAATACAATGTTCTCTTTGAAAACACAATTTTGCAAAACATAAAGATGTTCCCAATAGGCCATAACCATGTTTGCCATGCTGGCCCCACACGGGGACCCCATGGCTATACCTATTTTTTGCAAAAAAAGTTCCCACATAGACCTACCACGACAGCAAACCAAACACATAAACACACAAAAACATACTTGGAGGCTCTAAACAAAAATCTGCCTAAGCAGCAGAGACCTCCAAAACAGACACCCAAGCAACCGCTACCCCAAAACAAAACACGTGCAACACATAGCTCACAAAGCCAGTGTGCCAAACAGTCACAGCCCTTAAGGCTAAACAACACACCTGATACACTTGTAATAGGTGATTCTATCATCAAGCACACTGACGTCCCACTCACCAGGCTGAACAAGGAGAAGGTCATGGTGAGCTGCCTGTCGGGCACTAGGATCCGCCACATAACACAAGCACTCAGGTCACTCCAAGGCAAGTACAAATATGACTCACTCATTGCCCATGCTGGTGTGAATGACCTGAGACGTACCTCCCTGGACTACATGAAAAGAGACATAGAGGAGCTCTCTGAGCATGTAGCCCAGGCTGGTATGACCCTGACCTTGAGTAACATCTTACCCTCACCAAGAATGATGCCACAGTATGAAGACAAGATTATCAATTTCAACAATTGGCTTAAGTATTGGTGTCATTCAAAGGGGATCCAATGCCTGTCAGCCTGGGATGACATGCTCGACAAGCCACGATGCTTCACTAGGGACGGCTTGCACCTGTCACCCTCGGGCTTTCGGATATTGGCAAAGGTTCTTGCTACCCCCATACTGCCTTTTTTAGGCAAGGCTCAAAAGACAAACCCACCTCCATAGATATCACAAGGGATAAGAAACTAAGAGTAATGCTACTCAAGAAGTCTAAACCTCAAGATGCACGCACTCGAAACTCTCCTTAGCATGGAGAACATCAATATCTGTGGAGTAACAGAAACCTGGTTCAAGGCTCTCGAGAGGACTCCAGCACTACCAGGTTATACCTCATACCATGCTTTTCAGCCCCAAAACATGGACCGAACCACAAAAGGAGGGGGAGTATCAATATTCGTCAAAGATACCCACACCTCCAGGTTGGTGGCACAGCACGAAGCATCAGAGACTATCCATGTGCAACTAACAGTAGGTAAAACTGCCTTCCAGTTTATAGCCTCCTACAGACCACCCTCCCAAACCCAGGAACCCCACTCTGCCTTCCTGAGAACACTGGAAAATATGAAGGTCTCTCCAAACACCATTATATTGGGTGCCTTCAACTGCCCAAACATAGACTGGGAGCATTACTCTAGCTCCAACACCCTAGCTCAAAGGTTCCTAGAATTTATAAACTCAAACGCTATGGAACAACTTGTTACCACTCCCACAATAGGGGAAAACATACTGGACCTGATCATCACCAACATGGGGACTCTATGCTCCAGACCAGAAGTGTATCCCTCACTGGTAAGATCAGACCATAAACTAATCTCACTGGATATTCACATCCTGACCCCACCCCATGCCCAGAAAACCACAGTGAAAAACTTCTCTAAAGCAAATTTCACACTTCTCAAAACCGAGGTGGAATCCTTCAAAGCACCTGGGCCTGTGGATAATACGGCCCAGACTGCAAAATCCTTTATAAACTCAACGGATCCTGGAAACTATCACCCCATAAGTCTCACTAGCTTGGTCTGCAAAGCTATGGAAAGGATCATCATGGACCTTATAAATAAAGATATTGGGGACCTACAGACACTGGATCCTACCCAGTTCGGCTTTGTTAAGGGCAGATCCTGCCTCTTAAACCTGGTTGACTTCCTTGAAACAGTCACTAAGGCCATTGACAAGGGGAAGGTGGTCCACACAGCCTACCTGGACCTCGCAAAAGCCTTCGATAGAATACCCTACTCGGGCATTATAGATAAGCTCACCAGCTTAAATATAAACCCCTATGTCACTAGATGGGTTGCAAACTGGCTCAAGGACAGAACCCACATGGTTAGAATAGCTGGAGCCATGTCAGACTCCAAACCAGTTACAAGTGGCGTCCCACAAGGCTCAGTCCTGGGACATCTCTTGTTCGGTATATATTTCTCGGAGGTACAGGCCAACAAGGAAGGTCTGTGGCTGACCAAGTTTGCAGATGACTGCAAACTGGGTGCCATAATAGACTCTCCAGCCGACACAAGCATCCTCCAAAAGGGCCTCATAGAAACAGACAACTGGTGACAGAACCATGGCCTCAAGCTAAACGCCAAAAAGTGTATAGTCATCCCCTTTGGCAAAAACAAAGTGCCCACAAATTACCACATAGGTGGTAATCCATTAAATACAGAAGAAGTAATTAGGGACCTGGGGACCCAAGTTGATAGCAATCTCTCATTTGACAACCACGTGGCCAAAGTGGTTAGAAAAACATTTTATATAGCCCACCTAATCATGAAGGGATTCACATCTAGATCAGGGAGGTCATCGTGCCTCTTTACTCATCCCTCATCAGGCCCATAATTGAGTACCATGCCCTTTTGGGATGTACCTTACCAGACACCTGCAGCAACTGGAAAGACCCCAAAAGTACCTCACCAAGAGGATCAAGGGGCTCAAACAGATGCCGTATGCTGCCCGGTTAAAGAAACTCCAGCTCTACTCAGTGGCATACCGCCTGCTCAGAGGCGATCTGTGCCTGACGTATAAAGCCATGTCCAACCGGGAATTAATGGACATGCTGCACCTCAGAAAATCCAAATCCCATCGAGCTATGCGCTCGAGGGACTTGAACCTCAGCACTGAAATAAATAGGACATGCTGGAGGGACAGATTCATAACCCAGAGGCTCCCTTCACTCTGGAATAAAATCCCAGTCCAGGTTAGGCAGAGTCCCTCATTGACTCTCTTCAAGAGGAATCTTGATGAGTGGATGGGAGATCGTAGGTTTACCCCGGGTATCACTTCTGTGTCACTGTTAGACAGAGGCACAGTATACTAACCTCAAAAAAGGGCATAGCAAAATTAATTTAAAATGGGTGGCGAAAGCCATACACACTCTGGCTAGGCTTATAAATGCCCTAGGGCAGATAGCCTAATATGAACCTATAAACCTATGAACCTATATAACTGAGTGTTTATATGTATAAGGCATTAGACATTCCAAATACATGCATCTAGAGCATTTATTCCCGGGCCTCTGCTGAAAACAGGCTCTGTGGAACCTAGTCGGACTTTCCCGGTCAACAAATGTTAAATAAAATAAATAAATAAAAATAAAATTAGCTGAAAATCCTTTCCTGATCACATAGCTGTGTTGGTAAATTCTCTTCTGCAAAGGTCTTGCTGTCTTGTCGAGTAAAATATCAGACAAGAGGTACAAAAAGCAATGAATACTATCCCCTTAGTAGTACAATTATAATGTTCCTTCACTGAAAGCAACCAGGGTAGCCAGGCACTGAGAAATATGTCCCCTCTAAAAGATATCTACATTGCTTACACATCACAAAACATCTCATGCCCCGGTTCTTATTTGATGCATTTTGTGTGTCGTGTTTTTTTTTTTGAAAATAACCTTTAAATTATTATAGTTCTTGTACACAAATTTTGGCTGCTGCCCCAACTGGTTAAGCAGCCCAAAAGCACCAAATACTGTCTTCCAGTCATATTGAATAACTTTTTTTTAGAGAAGAAATTTTGGCATTATATTGAATAACAAAAAAATGAGTTGAATCAGTATCTTAGTATTCCTTTTAACACACAAATCCTTTACACAACTCAGCAAGGGACTATATTTTTATGTCTAACTTTAAGAGTCCATTTTTTGAGATCCCCAACAATGACAAGGTGGACCCACTATCAATGAACAAAGTGCAGAGTTTATCAATCTCTTGTTTAAACAAAAAATCATCTTAAATCAACCTACTGAGTCTAATAAGCTGTCCTTAACAATATTTCTTTTTTGACACCAAGTGTGCTGACTGGTAAAATGTATTTGGTGAAGGTACATGTATTCCTCACAAAAACAATCAAAGGGCTTCAAAGTTTATCTTTTAGTTCAAGGTTGCAGCAACTATCTCATTGTTCTGTATTTCATCACCTTCTTGAAGGAGACTTTTTCCTTTTATACAGAGTTAAAAAACTCGTTATTTGAAATTGTTTGCTTTGAATACACTCGATCAAGCCTAAGCACTAGGGGAAACTCGTCCTCTGTAAAAGTTATCAACTACACCATGACATTTGTAACTTCAGTTGTTAAAGGTTTCCATGTCAATGTGATTACCTCTTCTTAATTAATCTTGACTCATCGATTCATACCTTTAATAATGAACTGGAAGAATGTATGAGAACCTTCAATTCCAACATAAGATCCTGGGCATAAAGCTCTTTCATTGTCATTTAATACTGAGTTTGTTACTAAACCTGTGAACTTATGTGAACCTTTTTTATTTTAAATTCTGGGTGGGGCTTGGAAGCTCAGTTTTGCGATAGATGAACACTATTTGAAGATATCAACCCAGGTTGTGAACCACAATCTTACAGTCAGTATAGTTTGCTATACATAATTAAGTTTGATGCACTTGAAGTTAAGAGACTCTGCACCAAATTAAAAAAGAACAATTTAAGCAGATAACTGAACCGTGGATGCATGTAGAATTGTTGTAGGAAGTTGCGTTTTTGATGGTGTATTGCCAAGCTTTGAGGAATGCTGAGTTCAAGTCATTAAGGGAAGATATCTGGGATGAGAGTGGCAATATTCCTTAAAGGGACAATACCGGACTCTAAAATCTGACTGAAAGAAACTTGTCCTGATACCTCCCAGTTGTCACCACCCACTTACCAAGTCATCATCAACCATACTCCTGCTATCAGTTTAATTTATGCAGCCCTGTTTTCATTCCCTCTGGTAAACACAATTAGCAATATTCAATTCCTGTCAAAGCTTACAGTCCTTGATCACCGGGAAACAATAACATTGTTACATTTTTGCGTGCATTTGGGGTGGGGGTGGTTAGGCGAGACTCTCAGTGTTTACTTTTTATGAGGTTGTGAAACAGCTTATCTTAATTGTGCAGCTCTTTATTTCTTTTATTTATTCTGCATAGTATAACTGTGAGCAGTATAATCAAAAGAGTACAGTTTAGTGAATTCATACACGATCTGTGTGGTGTAGTGGGCTAATGCAGTAGACTGTAGTTAACAGTGTCCCAGATTCGAAAAAAAAAGAAAAAATATATAAATCTTAGCAGTCTGTTGACATATTCAACTTACTTCTTAGTAAAGCAATCTCAGAATTAGTATGTAAAACTAACACAGGTTGCCATTCCGTACAGCTCCTATTGTGACATTAAGTTTTTGACTTCATTGTTTAAAATTAATAAACTACTTGCCTCACACATGTTTTTTACAGCAGGGTCAGAAAACCAATTACATTTGGCTAGTACTGAGAGATCTAAAAAAAAAAAAACATGAAAAAAAGAAGACTGGTTCTACTACTGTTTGAAATTTGTATCATTCTGATACTTTCTACAGAGCAAGTGGCAGTCATGCATAACATCATATAGCACTTAGCAACCATTCAGAAAGCCATACAAAATAAAATTCTAAATGATAGTAAACAGAAAAGTCTCTTAGTAATGTTTTAGCTTTACATTTTGGGGTTGGGAGGGTGGCCTAATGGTTAAGGTGTTTGCCTTACAAACACAAAGTGCAGGGTTTGAGTCTCACAAGGGATAATTGGCTAAGCTTAAAATGGCTCACAAGGGCAGTTAGCTTAATACTAATCTATGAACCTATGAACCTATGAACATTGCTCATAGGTTTTCCTGCAAGGTAGTAGTAAGTGAGGTCATAAAACCCCATAAATGCTACATTTCTCTGAGGATAAAAAGCAGTGGTGAAACTAATGAATAACTCAGAGAGAGCTGTTGTGTGTACAACTGCAATTTGAGATGGAATTTGACTAAGACCATTGAAACTTCCTGTAAGCACACCTTCTCCAACCCCCACTGCCAAAGCTGGGGCATGCTTAGAAAGCCAGACTGAAAATGTTTTCAAAGACCAGAATCAAAACAAAAGATCTGCTGGATTGTCCTTTAAA
The DNA here is from genome assembly GCF_019279795.1 of Protopterus annectens. Classification (NCBI taxonomy): domain Eukaryota; kingdom Metazoa; phylum Chordata; order Ceratodontiformes; family Protopteridae; genus Protopterus; species Protopterus annectens. Next base: position 86,806,259 of record NC_056741.1, read on the forward strand.
AATCTACTTGTGGGGATAATGATAAAGAGCAATCATGCTGCCGATGGCTACGGTTGATATTATTTCAGGTCCATTGATAATTAATGTAGAATATGACTCTAATGTGGAGACTACATAGTTTTTTCTGACTTTTTGAGTCTCTAAGGAGAATGTAAAGTGAGGATTTTTGAGGGGGTATTTTAATGTTACTGATGACTGAATATTAGACAGCTAATTCTCTATAAGTGTGAGGAATCTTAATTTACAGGTGATCTGTGATAGTTGGAGAACTGATCATGGAAGTAAGGCCAGATTTTGTTTCTATATTTTTTGGCTCTTGCAGTTGAACATCAACTTGCCCCTAGGTCATCTCCTAACTCAACGGTGCTACCAGACCCACTTAAGTTTACCCTGGGTTAACTTTGACCCACTCCAGGGCAAATGAAAAAGATCAAGGCCTACTGCTGCTTGAAGTATTTATTCCTAACTTTCCCTGCCCCTTGCATGTATCTGTAGTATCCTTGGGGCAGAGGTGCAATGGCACATGCTAAGGCATCATCCTTCCTTATTGGTAACCCTTTAGATGATGTCCTATTCCCCGAGTTTGTCTCTAGCCTTCACTAGGGATACAATTCAAGGTTCCCTGGGTTCATGCTGTCCCACCAGGATGGGCATACCTTTAATTCAATATCAGTACTTCAGATGTCTGAGCTGCTAATCAAAAAGGGATCCCTGAGCCATAATTAGGGTTTTACCCCTCTGTGCCATGGAACTAGCTACTGTCAGACTAGATTCATGTTTTTCTTGTCAAATGTTCCATAGCAAGTGGGTTGTATTAGTGGCTAGTACCACATTGATGATGAAAGCTGATTCAGTATTACTCGTTAGTGTCTAGTTGATGATAGAAGCTGCTTCAATACCAACTTACCTTCTGTGATCTTGGATATGACCGGCAGTATGAATTAAACAAGAAATCTGGGTAATTTAACCACTTAATTTTAAGAGATGACTTGGCATCCAATATTAAAAGGGAAAGGCTCAACAACTTTATGCTAAACCACCCTTTTGAATCTATTCCAAAATAGAGGTGGTGGGAATCATGGTATCTTAAACTGTGAGACATTTGCTCAGGCTCCTATTTTGGATAGGTTAGACTAGGATTTTGATCAGCTTCAGACAAAAGTGCAACAAGCTTATGCACCAGGTCAGATCCTCAACTAAATGTCTGCAAGAGGATACAGATCTACAGAAGTCTGGCAAAGACTTTATCTCAGATATCAATCTTATATTTACATAGATCAGCTGATCATGTATAAGTGAATGTCAAGTACCTTGGGAAGGTGTTTGCATTTTTACTGAGGAGGAACCAAGGAAAAAATATTTCCTTAGTCTTAGAATTTAATAAGTGTTGACTGACACATCCTGCACTTATTTATGAGGCATTCAGGGATTTTTATACATGGCAATACAGTACCTTGGCCAAGGCCATGGATGGACTTCTTGCTAAAGTTAAGCTTCCCAAATATGACATGAAGAGATATGTGAGCCTGCTGTAGAGAGTTTCAGAGGGAAAAACTAAAAACAGGTTTGAGAGACACCTCAGATGGTTAGTCCATAGGTTTAGATGGACTAAAGAATAGCCTTGTATAAGATGCTGAATAGAAGCTTTGATTTCCTCCCATAATTAAGTTATTCCAATGGTTGTTTAGTTCAGGAGACTCTCTTCTCTCTTTGAAAGGGTCCAGATTTTTCATCCTAACCAAGGCCATCAAGGATTCTAGTAGCATCCAAAATTATGTTTATCGGTAATGTGGATAATAATAGTAGGGTGTAGACTTTATTGCTCAGGTATGTAGTAGAAAAATGTTTCCTCCATGGATGTTTTGATGAGATATATGTTAACTGCTCCCTGCTGTGCCTCTGCAGACCATACACTCTGTGGCCATGGAAGGCTCTAAAAGCAAGCTAGAGGGAACACATGCCAACCATACCATGATTACATTAAATATTGCTGAGACAGAACTTTCCTGTCAGCAATACCTTCAGAACTTGGTACTCCTAGACATCTGCAATATTATGATCTCATGCTCAACACAAGTGACCCCTTCAATAGACTGCTTAAAAATGGAAATGGAAAAGGTCATCTAGTTCTACCCCTTCAATATCTCCTCTGGGCACACAGAATGCTCCACCTGGTTAGTCACCTTTCAAAGCTCACAAACATGATACTGTAGTTCATTATTTTAATGGTTAGAGACTGCATTAAGCCATGTGACTGCAAGCCACCATGGTGGATATTGTCAGTTGTCACAACATGGTAGTTCAGCTCTACAACTGAAGGGCACCATCCCTTCGTCCTCAAAACCTCCTTCCTTAATACATGGCAACTGAATTCAACTCTTATAACCCTACACCATGTTACAGTACCACTGTCAACTGTTATTGTACCCCTCAGCCACCTGTACAAATGAAGTCATCTATGCCCTGCTTACGCACTAACATGGATGGGTGAAGTTACGTATGATGCATAGTGTGGTCAGTTCATGCATTGTCTTTCACAGTCTAGGTATGATAATGTGTACATCCTTTGTTGTGTGTTGTCTGTGCCTTGGCCTGTAGTTAGGGACAAGGTATTGTTTCTTTGCCAGTGATATGAAGTACTGCACGTTCGTCTGCCTTTCATATAGTACCACTGCTGCCTGCTCATACCCAGACTTTACATTCTACATTTGATGTTCCTTTGCTGTACTTTCTTATCCTGCTGTGCCATATTATACAAGATGGGCATATAGGGCTGTTCCTCTGCTGCACTATCTGTTCCATCTGTGCCATATTATACAACATGGGCTACAGGGATTTTCCTCTGTTGCACTATCTGTCCGTCTGTGCCATATTGTACAACACGGGCATACAGGGATGTTCCTCTGCTGCACTGTTCCTTCTGTGCCATATTATACAACATGGGTATACAGGGATGTTCCTTTGCTGCACTGTTCCATCTGTGCCATATTATACAAAATGGGCTACATGGATGTTCCTTTGCTGCACTGTTCCCTCTGTGCTATATTATATAACATGGGCATATGCTATGATGATGTTCCAAGTCTAAAATGCATATTACAGCGCCTCACATGTTGTATCAAGGCAGTGTAAGCACCCCTTCAGTTGTCTAAAACATGGTATGTTTCTGCATGGCCTGGGGTGTATGCCACCTTTGCCAAGATCTGGGGATTGTCAACAGGGGTCATCATTTACTGCTGTAATGCATATTTATCATCACCTGCAACACAAAAAGAGATTAATACAGTGCAATATTTATGCAAATGAGAAAGCAAAACTAATCAAAAAAATTAAAAAAAAGCAGTACCAAAGATATTTGATGAGAAAGGTGGGCAAAGGCAACCCAGATACAAAAAAGTTTAACAATATAAAAAATGAAAATACAAAGAGGGAAAACTGGAAAATAGGATAAGTAATAGCGAAATGAAAGAAATTGCAACAACATTATGGATTATATGTGAAGTTAAGGATTTAGTGCAGAAAATGCAATTCTGGTAATATCACAGCATGATGGAACAGCGAGCCCCCAAATTAAGGGGAAACAGGTGCAATGGGAAGTATTTGATCAGCTGCCTCATGAAGATACTCTGGAGAATTCAATAGGAAACCAATACAGAAGTTCAGTTGGAGTTTCACACAATGGAGGAACAGGAAACAGTAGCAACTCTGACAAAATCAATGTTGTGGAGTGATAGGCCAGTGAGTTCCCATGTGAAACAGCAACAGATGACACAGGATGCAGCTCAAGAGAGTATGTCACAGAGAGATGATATGGAACTTTCTGTAGAATGTCTGTAGAAAACATAGAATAAGGAATGTACACTTAGTTTAGAAGAAAACAATCTATTGGAAGAGTTGCTTAATTTAATAGGGAATGATAGACATATTAAGATCAATTAAAGAAATAGATTACAGAATGTCAGTAAGACACAAAATGTTAGAAGTCTGATAAAACAAATGAAAACTAATCAAAACTATTAATAGAAATTCATGTGATAAAACAGAAGTAATAGTATATATTACTAAACAGAAAAATTAATAACTGATATAGTCTTACCACAAAAATGCAGGGCAATAAGAGAAAGGAAGGGAAGAAATCAAATGCCATCATGGAAGTATCAAACGGAGAAAACTATAGAGCAACAAAGACAAGAAGTGTCACTGTTAGAAGAATATAAAAAAGGCAACAGATCAGCAAATATACTTGGAGAGAAATTATAAAAGCAATGTGCAGATTTACAATAAACCAGGATCTAGTGTACACTATTGCAAATGATAAACGAAAGATATCAGCATAGGCAGAAAAACATAGAAGGTATGCAGATAAATATAAAGGGATAGTACAACATACGCGATTCATTGATGACCCAAAGAAGTTTTATAGACAAATGAGAAACAAAGCAAATGGAATAGAAACACCATCAGAAAAAGAAGAAAAAGACACATTTTGGAGCAATATCTGTGAAAACCCTGTGGAAAAAGATGCTGAACTGATAGAAGAAGTAAAATAAATAGTAAGAAGTTCAAATATAAAAGATATGAAAGGCAATGAAGTAGTGGCCAAAGAAATTGAAACTAAATTAAGAAATGCTCCTAAATGGAAAACCCCAGGCCCAGAAGCACTACCTAACTTCTGGATAAAAGTATTAACATTGCTACAGAATGATTTAGCCCTGAGTAAGGACTACTTTTGTTCACAATTCAAACAGACACCAACCTGGTTAACAACATGAAAAATTATACTCCTCCTTGGGAGTGAAACTGCAAGCTATCCTAAAAAGTATAAACCAATAACTTTCCTTGCAATGATGTAGAAACTGTATACTACAATTGATGCTGACAGAGTTAATAGTCATTTAGAAGGAAACTCAATCATAGCAATAGAACAAAAGTGGGGACAAATAAAGGCCTATACCTTATGGAACAAAGGATCATTTGTTGTTAAATAAAGTCATAATGGAGAAATGCACTTTTTGTATGACATGGATAGTGTGACAAAAGAATGTCTTATGGAGCAAAGGATCATTTGATGTCAGTAAAAAGAGAAGAATCTCAGTATGGCATGGATAGATTAAAAAAAAATTGACAGCATCCCACATTCATGGATATGGGAGTGGTTACAGATGTATAAGATATACCCTACACTTATCAGTTACATTACAGTGACCACAAAACAATGGCAAACCACTTTGCAGCTAAGCCATGATAAAGGAAAAACTATCATCCCAGGGATAAAGTCAAAGGGAGGTATACTAGTGTGACTTGACTTTTTTGTCATTGTTTTATCTGCCCTTAACCCATTAAGCTGCCTATTCAACAGATTAGGTCATGGTTACAATTTGGCTCCTAGACAGTAACACAGTGTAAAGACTTCTCATCTTCTTTTTGTGGATGGTTTAAAATTGCATAGTTCATTAGATGAGGAGCTGAAAGCACAATTGGAAGTGTTCAAAACTATCTCAGATGATATAAGAATGTCATTTGCTCTTGATAAATGTGAAAAAGCAACATTTAAAGTGGGAAAGCTTCAACACCTAGAAAATATCAGTCTGGGATAAGAATGTTATATACAGGAACTTAAGCAGGACGAAGTATATAACTATTTGGGAAGTGATGAAGGATTGACAATAAAACATAAAGAAATGTGAACAAAACTCAGTAAGGAATATTTTAGAATGCTAAAATAAATAAATATTGAAGACAGCCCTGACATCTAGGAACAAAGTCCAAGCTATAAACCAATTTGCTCTTCCTGCTCTAACTTATAGTTTTGGGGTGCTTGACATCTCCCATCTGTTGGAAAGGAAAAGAAGAAAAATGCTTCACACTTATCAAATGATATATAAAAATTGATGTATGCCAAGATTATATATTCCTCATTCTGAAGAAGGTATAGGCCTCAAAACTGATTACATGTATAGATCTCCAATCATAGGACTGCATACATATTGCCTTTCTAAACAAATACAAACATCGGGAAAGTTTTGAAACATGAAGAGAAGAAATCTAGGATGACTTCCCTGTTAGTTTAGCAGAAGCATATCTGTGGAAACCAAACCTGAAGTAGAAAAAAACAGGCTGCTTTTGAATGTGCTAAAAAAACAAAAGAAAGAATATAAGGAGAAGAGTCAAGTGAGAAGGCAAGAAATGTGGAAAATGCATAAATATAGTTTCAAGTACAGAAAATTCCTGAAACAACCTCATGTTGATCAGAATCTGCCACAGGAATGGATAAGAAGAGGTGAATTTAAACCAAAAGATGAAAGGTCAATTACAGCGGCCCAGAATAGTGGACTACATACACATTGGTTTGCAAAGTCTATTGAATATGTGGGAGAAACAAATGTATTTTCTGTAAAATAGTACTGGAAAGAGTCACACATCTTGTTGCTTGGTGTTATTATGTGATTAAAGATTCGTGGATTTTTTTAGGGAACCTAACCCTGATTTATGGAAAGAGGGTCTAATATTTATTACTATAGATGTTGTTGACCTGTTTTCATGCATACCAAAGGAACAAGGATTGGAATATTTTTACAATAGTATACACAATTATTCTCAGCTTGATTGGGAACGAACTTTGGTTATTATGGAACTTATGAGCATTATTCTAGATTACAATTACATCTATTTTGAAGGGGAATATTATAGGCAGACTCGAGGAGTGGCCATGGGTACTGCATGTGCACCTATATATGCGAATTTGGTTATGTTGGACTGGGAGAGACAATATATATTTAAGAGTCAGTATACCAAATACATTAGATACTACACTAGATTTTTGGACGACATATTTATCTTATGGGATGGTCAAGAAGAGATTATAGAAGAATTTATAGGTTATCTTAACAACACTAGTCAGTTAAATTTACGTACAGTGTTAGTAAAGAAGGTCTGGCTTATTTAGACACATTTATATCCAACAATAATGAGGGTTTTGAATCAAGGATTTATAGAAAAAATATTTTTTCTAATAATTACTTAGAATATACTAGTAACCATCCATATAAGACGAAAAAAAGTATATTTAAAGGTCAGTGTATACGAGCAGCTGGAATGAGCTCAAAATATGATAAAATGCTGGATGAAATAGAATTTAAAAGTAGCCTATTTATTAATAGGGGGTACCCAATTGGGCTTATTAATGAAGTTAAGACTTTAGTTATTAATGAATGGGGAAATAAGCACTTCCCAGTCCTAGGTAAACCACTTAGACACGGTATAGAAAAGGATGTTAAATATGATTATAGAAGAGCATGTATATTAGAGTATACATCTCAAACAACTCACATCAAGGACATCATGAAAAAATATTGGAACATCCTTTCTTTGGATTCTGAAGTTAGGAAAATAGTGGGTGAAGCACCTATTTTTGTGTTAAAAATGGGTCTGAATTTAAAGTATATTCTGGAAAGGTCAGAAAAGATATACAATCCTCCTACAAAGTATAGTGGGACATATAGATGTGATAATTGTAAATATTGCCATTGTATAATGGAAGTGGACCACACAACATTAGAAAACATCAATAAAACAAGAGTAAAATTCATGAGAGGTAATTATAACACACAGAATGTAGTATATTTAGTTAAGTGTGTATTATGTCCAGGATATTACATAGGAAAAACTGAACGTAGGTTTAAGAAGAGAATATATGAACATCTATATGATATTAAGAAGAAAGACAAAACTAATGCATTATATAGGCACATTTTATCCTTTGACAATAGACATCAATTCAGATTTGCCATTATTGAGATAGTTAATAATAATATGAGGGGAGGAAATTTAGGGATACATTTAGCAGCAAAAGAAGCAAAGTGGCAGATTTTGACAGATGCCACAACTCCCCCGGGTTTAAATGATGGCATCTCTGTAAAACCGTTTTTATTAATGAATTACTAAAGCATATATTTATTTATTTATTTATTTATTTTAAATATTTATTATATTATATATGCATGAATTTTTTAACATACATTATTTATTAATTATTAGTATTTTTAAACAAGTTTTAAATTATTTATTTATATTCACAATATTATTTATATTCACAATATTATGTTTTTGCTAGAAGTTTCTTATGGGAAGTGGTTCACATCTGTCCTTAGGCACATTACACATTATATATTAAAAGAGTATTATAAAAAGAGTATTCTAAGAAGTGTCAAACATTAATACTGTTATTGTCATTCAAATGTATATAGGAAGAATTAGTATTGAAAAAAAATTTTTATGGATTTTTTATGACATTTTATTAAATACATACAAATATATAATTCATTACATATACTTTTAAGTATACTTTTTACATTTGGTCAGTACTGTAAAGGAGGCTATTTGATATATGCAATGTGTCATGTTAGCAGATTTAACAAGTATTATTTTACAGCAAGAATAATCTTTTAATTATTCAACAATTTTATTTTATGTATTAAAGTAGTGTTGATGTCTTTAAGAATGTAGTATGAACTGGCACCAAATTATGTTTAAATACTGTGGAATGTATTAGTTAATTGATTCTGATGAAGTCCACGTTATGTGGATGAAAGCGCTTGATCCGTTTATGTGTGTTCGACGTATATAATAAAAGAATTTTTTGGTTATTGCCCGATGTGCATTGTGGATTGTTACAGCTTCTAAGAATAAGAAGGGACGTATTATTGCTGCCTGTGACTGGATACTCTTGCAATTGTTTCTTCAGTTGTTGAGCCCCACTTGAATTATTTGGTGTTATAAAGTAATGGCAGAGGGCCTGTATACTGAAAGGCATAATAATGTGGTAAGACTGTTGCACTGGGGATTGTGCAAACATTACAATACTGAAGTAGATGAGAACCATTGAAAATATGAGCCATAAAGCACTATAGAGAATGATGAAGTTTATATCATATGGGATCACCCATTACCAACAGTTCAAAAAATAGATGTCAAGAAACCTAGCTATTGTAGCCCATGAAAAGAAGACAAAAGTAGCATTGATCATTGAAATTGCTACACCCATTGATTGCATTGTCTTATGTATAGAGAGGCACAACATTATAAAACACCAGGATTTGCAGGCAGAAAGAAGGGCAATGTGGAAAAAAGATACCCAGGCAGTTCCAATAAAAGTAAGAACAATGGGTCTCATAAAAATAATTCACAGTCTTATGTAGATATGTTACTGATAAATGTAACTCCATGTAAATTGCAGAATGAGTCATTCTGGTGTACATTTTGGGTGCTGCAAGGCACATTTTTGGCTAACATCAAAGACTGAAACAATACTAATTTCATGAATTGTAATCAGACTTTGATTTAGGAATGGGGTCCATTTCCTTCATGGTATTAGAAAGCTGAAAGACTTGGATAAATTAAACTGTCAGTAAAATTAATATATGTTGCTTGCTACTTGCTTGCATAGTAAGGGTATATAATGGTCTGTGTAGACCAACTATATGTACACCTATCAGCCAGATGACCCAGTGAAAAGCATCCCATATGAACCATTGTTAACATTTGAATATGTGGCATGTGTGTGAATCTTGGAAGTGTTTTGGTGGTACACAGACATATTATCTAGAATGCCATGGATATTACATACCATCTGGCTGTTCAGATTGTGGAAGACCTTCCTCTTGATGTATGCCTGCCAGTTTGCAGTTACAGACTTGATTGGTCCTCTGTAAAATGCTGACATAGTTTTCTCCTATGTAGCCCTGATGTGACGGTTCCAACTCTGGGCCAGTAATCAAGCAACCTCAATCCTCACTACTGAAACTGGTGAGGGGCATTCACTTGGAAAAAAAATAGATACACCCAGTGTTTCCAGATGCAGGTCTCTGGACCATGCTTCCTTTCTCTTAAGAGCATACAGGTACTGCATGCTACAGTCCTAAGGCTGGACTATCTCTCTCTCTTTCCAGGCCCCATACAAGATTCCACACTGATCACTTGGACAGCTATGTCCCTGTTCCAAGTAGCTGACACACACACACACACACTTTGACATTTGATTTTCACACACACACAAACACACACACACACACACACACACACACACACACACACACATGCACACACACACACACACACACACACACACACACACACACACACACACACACACACACACACACACACACACACATATCTGGGAAAGGCTGGCACAAATTTACCTTCTGTGCCCCCTCTGCCCAGACTATAAAGTAGTTATGCTGCCACCAGTCAGTTACTCTAAGGCTCTTACAAGGGTACCCAAATATACTGCATAAAATTAATACTAATACAAATGACAGTTTGACCAATGCAGCAAGGTGTCAGGAGTGGCCACAGTGTCACTAAAATAAGTATAAGTACTCTTAAGAGTTAAGTATTCTCTAAGAAAACAGCTATAGTGAAAGGTACAGAAATATTTAATAATAAATAATAAAATAGAAAACATGAGAGTTACAGTCACAGGAGATATAAAAAATAACACAGATGGATAGATTCACACAGACGCAGAAAATCAATAATTAACAAATCTCACTATATTTCCTGACTGAATAAGAATGCATGTTCCTTAGTTAAGTTACTTACTACAGCAAGGCAAGATGATGTGCGCTGTGTGAGAGGTCTTTCTTATCAGGTTCCAAAGCACAAAGTGCTGTGATAGTTCCAAAAACAAGGTGCTACAAAAGTTCTATTTCGTCTCTCACTAATATATAAAAATCAGTTCACTGCTGGTTATAGAATGATATCACATCTGGTCATCTGACCTTGGTACACTACACACCGAGAGCTTTGCTAAGACCTATTGCAGCACCTGGAAGCTATAAAACAATTTCAAAAATGTTCATCCTTCCAGGGTAACAATTAATTCACACCTAAGGACAATACAGTTGGATTCTTAGTCCTGGCTTTCTTTTTTTTTTGTCTCTGGCTGCAATCCGACCTGTAAGATAAAGTTTTTATGGCATAAATCAACCCATTTAATTTAAAACTATTTTTCTAAAGGTTAGCTGGGCTGATTAACCCCCTCTCTTCCAGTATTCTCTGTGAAAGCATATGCATTTAATCAGTTACAGTAATACAGTTGGCATACATGTATATTTCTTTTCTGCCCAGCAGGACCCACTGTTGATGCATTTTAATACAAGCAGCTTTACAAATACAGTTTTAACACAAGCATCCATACATATCAGTGTGATTTTTAGATGACATAAAATACTTTACAAAACTCCAGCTAGTTATGCTGGCATATGTCACACATCCACTGCCCTACTCTCCCTGGCACAGATGGCATTACCTCATATCATCATACTCCCCTTTGAAGACTCAAGCTAGTTTTTCAAATGACCCTGGAAAAACATTGAGAGAAAAAAGCCTGTCTGGGAACACATTAATCCATACGCTGTCTTGAAAACCCATCTGCATTGGCATTGCTGACTCCCACTACAGTGCTGCACTGTTATGTCATATGCAACCCTAGGCTCAACTTTAATAACTTGGCATTTTGCTGGCTGGCTTGATGCAGCCAGATTTAGGGACTGTGGTCTGTAACCACAGGAAATTTTATTCAATACAGATAGGTTTGAAGTTTCTGCAGTGCCTATACTGTGGCTAGACATAGACATAGAAAAGAAATGTATACATATGTCAGAATGTATTGTTTTAACTGATTAAATGTATATTTTCAAACAGGGAATACTGGAAGGGAAGGGCTGAAGCATCCCAAATAACCTTAAGAAAAATAGGCTGAAATTAAATTGGTTGCTTTAGGCCATAAAGACTTTATCTTACTGGTCTGATTGCAGCCAGAGACAAAATATGTGGGAAAACCAGGACTAGGAAACCTACTGTATTGTCCTTAGGGTTGAATTCATTGCTACCCTGGAAATGTGAAACTTTTTGAAATTGTTTTAAAGCTTCCAGATGCTGCAACACATCTTAGCAAAACTTTGGGTGTGTGTATTACACCAGAGACAGGTGACTAGATGCGATATTCTATAACCAGCACTTAAATGAATTTTTAGATATTAGTGAGAGATTTGTCAGGACTTTTATAGCATTTTTTGGAACCTGACAGGATAGATCACTCACACAACAATATGCATCAGCTTGCCTTGTTGTAGTAAGTAATTTAAGGAACAGTAATTCTTTAATCAGTCAAGAAAATATAGTGAGATGAATTAATTATTGTTTTTCTGCATCTGTGTGAATTTATAAATCTGTGTTATATTTTATATCTCCTGTGATTGAAACTCTGTTGTTTATTGCAAATAGATATTCAGTATACTCATGTTTTCTATTTTATTAATTATTATCAGTTATTCAGAGCTCACTTATTCAGAGCTTTTTTGTTTTATGGCTCGGTTCTCTTCTAAAATCATCTGGAAATGCAAAGCTGATATTAGTATATATATTCTTTTTTTTTTTTTTGTAATTGCTCTGTTTCAGTGATATTTAACATGTGTGTGCTGCATGTATTTATTTCCTTGAATTTATCACTATTTTTAGCCGACACTTGTTAAAGTCTGTTTTGCAATGTTTTTTGTGTGTTATGAACATTACTGTACTTGAGCCCAAAGCCAGCTTTTTTTTTACATTGTGAGAATTTTTTAGCACTCTGGTGAGAGCAGGGATCTAAACTAAATTTAAGGCATCCAAGGTGGTAATGGCTGGTCCATAGGTTATATGATTTATCAGATTGGCCTGAGGGTTTAACATTGAAAAGCCTTTCATCCTGCTGCTATAAAAGAATTACATTTTTGTAAGATTGTGTTCACTTATTTGGAGCTTCCGTGTTGCCTGGCATGGATTGCTTCTAAAACCATTTGGAAATACAAGGCTGATAAGTATATATTTGATTAACTGAAACTGTTTCAGTGATATTTAACATTTCTGTGCTGCATTTATTTATTTGCTTGAATTTATCACTGTTTTTCATCCTGCAATTGTTAAAGAAACTCCATCTGTTTTGCAAAGTTTCTGTGTGTTGTGAACATTTCTTAGGGTTAGCGAACTTATTTCCAAGGGTTCCTGATATTCCAGGAACTCTTACTTCTGTCCTAAAACATTTGTTACTGCACTTGAGCTCAAAGCCAGCTGGTGTTTACACTTGTTTTTTTTTTTTTTTTTTTGCACTCTGGAGAGACAAGAGAGCTAAATTTCACCCTTCCAAGGTGGGAACTACTGGTCCATAGCTTTTGTGTTTTTATCTGATTGGCCTGAGAGTTTAACTTGAAAAGTTTTTCATCCTGCTGTTTGAAAAGAATTACACTTTTTTAAGATTGTGCTTACGCATTCAGAGCTTTGTTGTTGCCTGGCTTGTATTGCTTCTAAAACCATCTGTAAATACAAAGCTGATGTAAGTACAGTATATTTCTTTGCATTTGCTCTAACTGTTTCAGCAATATTTAACAATCTGTACAGTGTTTATTTTCTTGAATTTATCACTGAAACTTCATCTGTTTTGCAAAGTTTTTATGTGTTGTGAACACTTTTTAGGGTTAGTGAACTTAATTCCAAGGATTCCTGACATTGCAGGAACTTGTACTTCTGTTCTAAAGCATTTGTTACTGCACTCGAGTTCAAAGCCAATTTTTTTTTAAATTGGGAGGGTTTTTGAACTGTTCCACACCTTTTTTGTTTTATCTGTTTGGCCTGGGGGTTTAACTTGTAATGTCTTTCATCTCACTAGTATAAAAGAACTATATTTTTATAAGATTGCAATCACCTATTCAGAACATCCTTTTGCCTGGCTTGGATTTCTTCTAAAACCATATAGAAATAGAAATCTGATATAAGTATATTTTTGTACTTGTTCTAACTGTTTCAGTGATATTTAACAATTTTTTGCAGTATTTATTTTCTTGAATTTATCACTGTTTACAGTCTGTATTTATTAAAAACACTGCATCAATTTTTGCATGTGTTTGTGTGTTATTAACATTTGTCAGGGTTAATGAATGACTTTCAAGGATTCCAAACATTGCAGAACCTCATAATTCTGTTCTAATGCATCCGTTACTGCCCTTTGAGCTCAAAGCCAGCTGTTTTCTACATTTTGAGGTTTTTTTTTTTTTGTACTCTGGAGAGACCAGAGAGCTAAATTCCACCCTTCCAAGGTGGGAACTACTGGTCCATAGCTTTTGTGTTTTTATCTTATTCGCTTGAGAGTTTAACTTGAAAAGTTTATCATCCTGCTGATTGAAAAGAATTGCACTTTTTTAAGATTGTGCTTACTTATACAGAGCTTTCTTGTTGCCTGGGTTGTATTGCTTCTAAAACCATCTGGAAACACAAATCTGATGTAAGTACAGTATATTTCTTTGCATTTGCTCTAACTGTTTCAGCAATATTTAACAACTCTGTACTGTGTTTATTTATTTTCTTGAATTTATCACTGTTTTTCTGCCTGCACTTCTTAAGGAAACTTCATCTGTTTTGCAAAGTTTTTGTGTGTTGTGAACATTTTTTACGGTTGGTGAATTTAATTCCAAGGATTCCTGACATTGCAGGAATTCGTACTTCTATTCTAAAACATTTGTTACTGCACTTGAGCTCAAAGCCAGCTGCTTTTTTTTTAAATTGGGAGGGGTGTTTGCTCTCTGGTGAGAGCAGGGAGCTAAATTCAACCCATCCAAGGTGGAAACAACTGGTCCAGCTTTTTTGCTTTATCTGTTTGGTCTGAGGGTTTAACTTGAAATGTCTTTCATCCCACTAGTATAAAAGAATTACATTTTTGCAAGATTGTACTCACCTATTCAGAACATCCTTGTTGCCTGGCTTGGATTTCTTCTAAAACCATCTGGAAATAGAAATCTGATATAAGTATATTTTTGTACTTGTTCTGTTTCAGTGATATTTCACATTTTTTTGTTGCATTTATTTATTTATTTTCTTGAATTTATCACTGTTTTCCGTCTGTACCTGTTAAAAAACTCCATCAGTTTTTGCATGTGTTTGTGTGTTGTTAACATTTGTCAGGGTTAATGAACTACTTTCAAGGATTCTGAACATTGCAGGACCTCATAGTTCTGTTCTAAAGCATCTGTTACTGCCCTTGAGCTCAAAGCCAGCTGTTTTTTACATTGGAAGGGGTTTTTTTTGCACTCTGCTGAGAGCAGGGAGATAAATTCAACCTATCCAAGGTGGAAACTAGTGGTCCATAGCTTTTGTATTTTTATCTGATTGGCCTTAGGGTTTAACTTTGGAAAAGTCTTTCATCCTGCTGGTATAAAAGCCTCTCGCAAATGCGGCTCCCCATACCTTCATATAAGCAAATCTCTACAGTTTATGTCCTCTACAGGAAACTCTCTCCATAGTCTCCCATTGTTAGTATAGATGATTTATAGAGCCCCCCGTTTAGTATAGACCCTGTTTACAGCACCCATTTTTACCAAACCCCTCTATTTTCTCTCCCCACTCTGAAAATGGGATTTAACGTAGCATTATGGATGGTCAGTTCCCCTCCATTTCTCCTACCAGCCTGACTGACATGGGTATCCTTAGGCAGTGTAGCAACTGTCTCATGTTCGAGAGCTGCATCTACAGTAAGAATCTGGATTCCTTGCTCTCTCATGTACAGAATAGTAATACTGAATAGGTTGTCAGCCCACATACTATACCTCCTATGCAAACCATGCACTCTAACACATAAACACCAAACACAGACATACTACACCTAATACAGCACCTATAGCATGCAATACACATAACAACACAAACTACAGTGTCTCACCAAATAAACTCCTAAGGTAACATGCATCCAAACCAAATATTTTAGTCATAAATGACTCCATTGTGAGACACATAGATGCCCCACTCACCAGGCTGGAGAAGGAGAAGGTTACATTCTCAGGTGCCAGGATCCATACTCCAAAAACAGTGAAGTCCTACATCAGTGTCACTCCGCCAATGAAGCACAAAGTATGTCCAATAAAAATTGGCAAGAGACTCCACGACAAAAGCAGAAGAGGCAAGACTTACTTGATCAGAATTTATTAAAATGCGTAC
Source organism: Protopterus annectens (assembly GCF_019279795.1). Taxonomy (NCBI): domain Eukaryota; kingdom Metazoa; phylum Chordata; order Ceratodontiformes; family Protopteridae; genus Protopterus; species Protopterus annectens. The sequence goes on from NC_056741.1 coordinate 86,822,282, forward strand.
ACAGTAAGCACTTTCAGGCAAACATGCCCTTCATTAGACAAAGTAAAAAAGCTAAAAACACTTATTTAAACATCATAGCAACCAATCACAAGCTAATATTTTACCCTCCTTTTTCTCAAAATGGGCTTTAAAGGTACAGCTGTATTTAGGCACCTAGTCTAATAATCCATTTCATTTCTAGATATTCAGTTTCATTGGATAAATCACCCCCTCATATTATTATGTACATTCTGCGAAACCATAAACTTAAATAAATGTTCAGCATGTTCGTCTACATGTTGTGCGAAAGCATTACGTACATCATGATGCCTGATGTCAAACATATGTCCAAAAATTCTTTCTTTTAATATACAATTTGTCTTACTGACATAATATGAGGTACAGAGTTGGCAAGTAGCTAAATAAACTACATTTCTAGTTCTACAGTTAGCAAATCCCCTTAATGAATACTCCTGTTGTGTCCTATGATGTATGAATAAATTAGTGGAATTAATATGGGCACATGCCCTGCAATTTTGACATGGGAAAGTTCCCTGCCACCCAGTTCTCATAATATTACTAGAAACCATTCTGGGCTCATGACAGAGCATGTCTTTTAAATTCTTGTTCCTCCGAAAGGTGAACCGGGGTCTTTCACCTACAATATCTGCTGTCCTTTGATCTGTATGCAGCACCCTCCAATTACATCTAATGATGTCACATATCCCCGCTATATCACTGCTATAAGTAAGCAAGAACTGTCCCTGATTGGATCGCCATGTATCACGCTGAGTTACCCTTTCTTGAATACCTCTATGGTACCAGGGTTAGCTACCCCATTCTGCTTAGTTTTTACATCTTTTATGTTCAAATTAATTTGTTGTCTTTTATATCCCCTGTCCACAAGGTTCTCTGCTAGAACACTTGCTTCCAACTAAAATATCTCTGTATTAGTACACAATCGGGAGATTCTATTAACCTGACCTTTCACAATATTAGTAAATGTGTGTCTCAGATGCATATTGTCAAAGGATAATAAACTATTTCTCCAGCAATCCTTTCTAAAAAGCATGGTCTCAATCCCTCCTACTTCATTCTTCCATAAACGTACATCCAAAAAATCTATCTCAGATGACAAAGAGCTTATAGTAAATCTAAAGAATTCAGTAGTGCTCTCTAGAAAACTCACAAAAGAGCACAGATCCTCTTTCGTGCCCTTCCAAACAAAGAACACATCATCAACAAAACGGACATAATGTCCTAACATGTTGGTCCAGGGATGTATTTGAGAAAAACAACACCTTGTCCTCCCAGTAAACTAAAACCAGGTTGGCATAGGAATTGGCACAGGGTGACCCCATAGCTACACCATGTGCCTGCCTATAGCAAATGTCTTGACACATAAAGATGTTGTAGTCAAGTACCAAACCAAGCAGTTTGCAAACCCTCTCATTACTGACTTCATCTAATTTTAATTTTTGAGCCAAAACATGCTCTATGGCCTTAAGCCCATAATCATTATTAATGACAGTAAATAAGTTCCTCACATCCAAAGTAACAAACATGTAGTTAACATTGTCGAAATCATGCATATTATTAGACAGAATGGTTAAAAAATGTGCTGTATCTCTTACAATCCTTGGATATAATTCAACTACAGGTCTTAAAGCACACTCAACCCAAACTGAAATATTCTGAGTGGCCCAACCCCTCCCTGAGACTATAGGCCTCAGGGTGGGCTGGAGCCATCTTTGTGTCACTTAGGTAAACCCTTAAACTCAGGAATCCTCGGATGTTCAATGAGAAGAAACTCATACAAAGATTGTGTCAATAATCCACTCTTTTCCATATTGGATAAGATGGTCTTAATACTATCCTTTAAGGAAAAAAATCATCAAAGGAGAAAGTGGTACATTAAAGAAAGTTTATCACAATAATCTTGTTTGTTTAATATAAAAATCACTCCTCCTTTGTCCTCTGATTCTATCACTATCCTATCATCTTGTTGTAACTATTCTAGGGCTATTCGTTGCTCGTGTTAAGTTTCGATATCTATACCTACTGCTATTTGTATATACTGCTCTATCTCATTCTGACACAATTTTACAAATGTAGTAACAGTGAGGCTAGTGTTAGGTAAAAAATCACTAGTTTTTTTTTTTTTAAATTACTCCTCCATCACCTTTAGTATTATGAAACATGTTCTTAAGTAAAACATTTCTTGCAAAGCACATCACATCCACAATAACCTGACTATAATCAGATAATGCATCAGGAACAAAAGTCAAGCCCTTGTTTAAAATAGCACGTTGCAAATCTGAAAGTTCAATGCTAGATAAATTATAAACAATGTTACCAGAAGTACCCTCAGTCACTGTGAGACCCTGTGTCTCTTCTGTTCTTGTTGCATTGAGAAACTCAGTTTCCGTGGATTTTTCTTTTTCACTGGAGCAGGCAGCATAGGAAAAGTTGTACTTTGAAAACCTAATGCTGTCTTTGGTCTAGCTCCTAAAGATACAGGAAGTCTTCCCAAACTAATAGATACATTATTCCCTTGCATCAAGTCTTGTGGTGCAAAGAAATCATTGTGTTTAAAAGAAGATGGATTCCTGTGTTCTAGTTCTTCCTTCGTTACACTGGAAACAACAATTACTCCTGGTGTCCACTCTGAAAGACTCTTGGAAGCTACAGGTTGCTGTTCCGACAGCTGCTGTTCATGTTGCTGATTAGAGGTGGGTTCCCTTCTATTGTTAGCAACATTTAGCCTCTGGGAATTATTTACATTCTCACGTGGCCAAACAAAAATGTGACCGGCTGAAGAGTCATTGAAATCACGCACCAACTTCTTGACTTTGGTGTGCTGTAATTTGGTATCATAAACTGAAGCTGTAAGCAAAAAATCATTGATACTGTCCTGTTGATACTCCTCTTTGAATCGTAGTTCTATATCTCTTCTCAAAGACTCAACACTACTTGTAAGCTGATTCTCGTCCGGAGTAAAAAAATCAATGAGTAGTTTCATATAGACTGTACTGGTTTGCAGATTTATCTCCTGCCACCGTGCTAATAATTCAGGATAAATCTCACCTTGTGTCGGCATACATAAAACTCATAACCCCCTGGGTACTATATTGTGCTTAATGCAGGCTTCCAGGTGGAATCTTTGCCACTGTAGGCATTTTAAATGCATAGTATTATTCTGCAGTTTATTTAGTAGTTCATAAAAATCAGTCTCACCTTTGTTGTCATAGACTACCTCCGTAGTTGTTAAACCTAAGCATCTAATGTCCAGACCTAAAAGAGGATTAACTAGAGTGCATGATGTGCCTCTAGTATTACTGTTCATGGTTGATACCAGCGGTGGTGTTGGACAATAGTTTAATTCTATCTGCTCTCCTCTTTGCTCAGCCATGTGCATAGGGCAGCACAAAACAGAAACAAATTAAAACTCCAAAAACAGTGGAGTCCTGCACCAATGTCACTCCACCAATGAAGCACAGAGTATATCCACTAAAAAATGGCAAGAGACTCCACGACAAAAGCAGAAGAGGCAAGAATTACTTGATCAGAATTTATTAAAATGCATACACAGTAAGCGCTTTCAGGCAAACATGCCCTTCATCAGACAAAGTAAAAAAGCTAAAAACACTTATTTAAACATCATAGCAACCAATCACAAGCTAATATTTTACCATCCTTTTTCTCAAAATGGGCTTTAAAGGTACAGCTGTATTTAGACCATGGCTTCTATCCGCACCTAGTCTAATAATCCATTTTGTTTCTAGACATTCAGTTTCATTGGATAAATCACACCCCCTCATATTATTATGTACATTCTGCAAAACCATAAACTTAAAAAAATGTTCAGCATGTTCATCTACATGTTGTGGTAAAGCATTACGTACTTCATGATGCCTGATGTCAAACATATGTCCGAAAATTCTTTCTTTAACATACAATTTGTCTTACCGTCATAATATGAGGTACAGAGTTGACAAATAGCCAAATAAACTGCAGGCAGAGGTTGGGCCACTGAGAATATTTCATTTTGGGTTGAGTGTGCTTTAAGACCTGTGGTTGAATTATATCCCAGGATTTTAAGAGATGCAGCACATTTTTTGACCATTCTGTCTAATAATATGCGTAATTTCGACAATGTTAACTACATGTTTGTTACTTTGGATGTGAGGAATTGATTTACTGTCATTAATAATAATTATGGGCTTAAGGCCATAGATCATGTTTTGGCTCAAAAATTAAAATTAAATTAAGTCAGTAAAGAGAAGGTTTGCAAACTGCTGGGTTTGGTACTTGACTACAACATCTTTATGTGTCAAGGCATTTGCTATAGGCAGGCACAGGGTGTCGCTATGGGGACACCCTGTGCCAATTCCTATGCCAACCTGGTTTTAGTTTACTGGGAGGACAAGGTGTTGTTTTCTCAGACACATCCCTGGACCAACATGTTAGGACATTATGTCCATTTTGTCGATGACGTGTTCTTTGTTTGGAAGGGTACGAAAGAGGATCTGTGCTCTTTCGTGAGTTTTCTAGAGAGCACTACTGAGTTCTTTAGATTTACTATTAGCTCTTTGTCATCTGAGATAGATGTTTTTGGATGTACGTTTATGGAAGAATGAAGTAGGAGGGATTGAGACCATGCTTTTTAGAAAGATTTGCTGGAGAACTAGTTTATTATCCTTTGACAGTATGCATCCGAGACACACATTTACTAATATTGTGAAAGGTCAGGTTAATAGAATCTCCCAATTGTGAACTAATACAGAGAGATTTGAGCTAGAGGCAAGTGTTCTAGCAGAGAACCTTGTGGACAGGAGATATAAAAGACAACAAATTGATATGAACATAAGAGATGTAAAAACTAAGCGGAATGGGTACCATAGAGGTATCCAAGAAAGGGTAACTCAGCGTGATACATGGTGATCCAATCAGGGACATTTCTTGCTTACTTATAGCAGTGATATAGAGGGGGTATGTGACATCATTAAATGTAATTGGAGGGTGCTGCATACAGATAAAAGGATAGCAGATATTGTAGGTGAAAGACCCCAGTTCACCTTTCGAAGGAACAAGAATTTAAAAGACATGCTCTGTCATGAGCCCAGAATGGTTTCTAGTAATATTATGAGAACTGGGTGGCAGGGAACTTTCCCATGTCAAAATTGCAGGGCATGTGCCCATATTAATTACATTAATGTATTCATACAGCCTAGGACACAGCAGGAGTATTCTTTAAGGGGATTTGCTAACTGTAGAACTAGAAATGCAGTTTATTTGGCTACTTGCCAACTCTGTACCTCATATTATGTTGATAAGACAAACTGTATGCTAAAAGAAATAATTTTCGGACATATGTTTGACATCAGGCATCATGATGTATGTAATGCTTTAGCACAACATGTATATAAACATACTGAACATTTTTTTAAGTTTATGGTTTTGCAGAATGTACATAATAATAATATGAGGGGGGGTGATTTATCCAATGAAACTGAATGTCTAGAAATGAAAAGGATTATTAGACTAGGTAAAGATAGAAGCCCTGGTCTAAATACAGCTGTACCTTTAAAGCCCATTTTGAGAAAAAGGAGGGTAAAATATTACCTTTTGATTGGTTGCTATGATGTTTAAATAAGTGTTTTTAGCTTTTTTACTTTGTCTGATATAGGGGATGTTTGCCTGAAAGCGCTTACTGTGTATGCATTTTAATAAATTCTGATCAGGTAAGTCTTGCCTCTTCTACTTTTGTCGTGGAGTCTCTTGCCATTTTTTATTGGATATACTTTGTGCCAGGATCCATCAGATCACACATGCTCTCACGTTTCTCAACAGTAAGTACCGTTATGACTCTATCATAGTTCATGTTGGTGTGAATGACTTGAGACATACCTCACTGGACTATATGAAGAGAGACACAATTGACCTTTCTGAATATGTGTCCCTGGCAGATATGTCCCTAGCCTTGAGCAGCATTCGACCATCACCTATGATGATACCGCAATATAAATAAAAAAAACGATTGACTTCAACAATTGGCTTAGTTACTGTTGTCATTCTGGGATGACATGGTTGGTAGACCACATTGCTCTGCCAGAGACGGTCTTCACCTGTCACCTCTAGGCTTTTAGTTACTGGTTAAGGTACTTGCCTCCACCATAAAGCCTTTTTAGACAAGGTCTCAAGAACAAACTTTCTGACATGAAAATATCACTTACAAATAAATTAAGGGTTATGCTGCTAAATGCTAGGAGTTTAAATCAGAAACTGCACTCTCTGGAAGCACACCTCCCCCTGGAGGACATTGACATCACTGCAGTCACAGAAACTTGGTTGAGAGCTGCAGAGAGTACTCCAGCCTTGCAAGGCTACAATGCCTTCCACACTTTCAGACTGCAAAATGATCATGTGACAACCAAAGAAGGGGAACTATCTATTTTACACCTCTAGACTGATTAGACAGGAAAATTGCATGGAGTTACTACAGGTTCAACTAACTGTGGGTAAGACCCCCCCCCCTTTCAAGTCATTGTTAGGTATAGGTCCCCTTCAATGAACTAAGATACCCGTGCTGCTTATTTGGACCTGGTTGAGTCAATCATGTTACAACCAGATACTCTAGTAATGGGCAGTTTTAACTATCACTCCATTGACTGGGAAACTTACATGAGTACCAACATGCTAGCACAAAGGTTCCTGGACTTTGTTAACACTAATTCCCTGGAAAAAATAGTATGGAACCCCACAAGAGGCTGAAATATAGTTGACCTGGTCCTCACCAACATGCGTGACCGTTGCATTACCACTAGTATAGGACCTTCTATGGTTAAATCTGATCACAAATCAGTCACATTTGAAGTAGCTATAACACCTGAACCCATCTTATGTGAAATCAAGCTAAAAAATTTCAACAAAGTTAATTATACACTGCTAAGGGATGGCACAAATAACTTCCAAGCTTCTGTTCCCACAGATGGCATTGACAACTATACTAAGGTATGCACAAATGCCCTCTACAAACACTTATACAAATGTATTGACACAGCTGTATCTGAGAGGATCAAAACAAGATCCTCAAGAAAAAAACAAGCCTCCCTGGGGATATCTAGCATTAATAAGTTAAATAACAAGAGGAAGAAGTTGCTGTCTAAGAGGAAAAAGAGAGGTCCCAACACTGGAAGAACACTCCACTGCTTGAACAAACAAATAAGACAGTTTGTAAAATCCTCTAAGGGTACTTCAAAAAAAAAAAAAAAAATAGCAACCATAGCTAAGGATAGCCATATGGGATTCTTTAGCTATATATGTAACCTAAAAGATAGGACCCAGATGTGTGCTGAGCTAGCTGTGGATGGCATCACACACACAGATCCTGCAAAAATTGCTAACCTATTAGCTGACGGGTTTGGCAAAAAGTTTACCCTCTTGTCCCCTCCTAACATTCCACAAAGCATTTCCGCTACATCTCCCCCACCTTACATCTCCAAAGAGCAAGTCATTAATGCTCTCTCTTAGCCTGAAACACAGCCTCTATGGGACTAGATGTCATCCCAGGTTGCGTTTTAAATGATCTAAAACGTAAGTTAGCAACTCCATTCAGTACTGCATATGTATGTACAAGCACTGCATCAATGAGAAAAAAATACAGGCAGTTAGAATAGCAATCCAGAGAAATGATAGGCAAGCAAGGCACCTCAGGGTCAGTACAGTTTATTTCTCATGTATTTGACAAAGATTACAAGTGAGTACATTACTTTATATATTGTTTTGACAGATGTAGTCCTGCCTCCTTAGACATACACTGTATTCTAAATTGATCATGCAGCTATTTTAAAAGTGCTACTATGACAGGTTTTTCTTTTTTGTAACAAGTACAGATGCAAGCATTTCATGTTTCAGCTTTATCATCATATCTTAGTCATTAATTATTTCACCTTTCTAATAACAAAGACTATTTATTGTTGCTACAGCTGCAGTTATTATTTACATTATTATTACGGTTGAATAATTCAGAATTAATGAAAGTTTGCAACTTGCAAAGTAATACAAAAGCTTAATTAATTTATTTATTTATTTGCCATTTGTTAACCGGGTTGGTTTGGCTGGGCAGGTGCCCTTTTTCAGCAGAGACAAAAAATCTGCACTACATATATGCAAGACACAGCATCTGCTCCTGTCCTTCATTCTACAGATAACATACAAAATAGAATAACATACATTTTCTTATTCTTTGATGTTTGTAACATATATGTACATTTTACCGATCATGTATTTTACATTCTTTTTATTCTTTACACATATGGTTTAGGTTTAAGAATGTTTTGATAAAAATGGAAAATTACAGATTAATACATTTGTAAAACTTCTAATACAAGAGCCATTCCATGCTGTTGCAATACATTAGTGTGTGTCAGTGTGTCACCCTTGTTCCAGGCTGCTGTGACCTTTCCAGGCTATTTCTGTTCTAATAGAGCAGGCTGAGCTTGGCAGTCTTATAGCTGGTTTACATCTGTCATCTGACATCTGTTTGTTAGATTAATTATTTTCAACATAAATATTTATTCATATTGATAATTATGCCTTGATAAAGAGAGGAAGAGGAATTCTTTATAAGTACCTTTTTTATCTTGCCTGATGCCCTTTTAGCCAGGCATTGTATTTCCATGCAGCTTTGTATTCATGCTTTCAGTTACTGGCATTCATATAAAAGCTTATTTACACATGTTGTTCAAGGAAGATTTTATAAGCTGGTATCTCAAATTTGTTTGAGATCCCAATGCTATAACAGTTCCCCCTGAACAGACATGAGGACTCATGTTTGTTGACTTTATTCAGTGAATATCATCAAGTTTTATTGGTTCAGAGTACTTCATAAATTGTGTGATATCTTGAACCTGATGCACTTGGTCCACTGTCAAAACCTGTACTGCTTATCATCTTACATATTCAATTCCACACTTAATGACAACAATCAGTAGGCTTATGCATCCTAAAATGTCAACTATAACCAGTATAAGCTACATTATTTTTCATCTCCAGCCACTGATAGAACCACTCAGCCAAGAGAACTATGTTTCTTTTTCTATCTGTGCTTTTTGGGCAATTTCCTCAATTAGCTTGATGTGACTGCTGATTTCAGGTTCACTATCAGGAATACAAGTACAACATTCCTCCTCTGTTAATACACAAGATCTAATGTGTATGGACAATCTTGAAGAAAGGGTGTATCTCTGGGATAGAGTCATTCCCTGGAACCCATTCTTGGTCTGTGAGGTTCAACATCTTCAGAAGGGTAAATGGAATAGGTTGTAATGGAATTACACTCCGTATCTTTTGGTATCTCAGCACGTATCCAGCATTGTATTGCATGAAAAGTTTCTGGGTACATTTGTAATGGTTTGGTAAAGGTATTGAAGTCCACCTTTCCTTGTGTTGGGGAGCAAAAACTTGTCAGGATCATGATTAATATCAGGTTTTTCATTATTTGATATTTCTTCTTGAAATTACCTTTAAGAGAAAAGTATCATTTTCTTATGGGTTTTATCTGATATTGCTTTCCATTATATCAGTTATTACATTCACAACGTATACAGTTTCTCCCCTCCATTTTAATCTTTTAACATGATCTTTATGAATCCAACCATTTTTTGGTGGCTGATTTTTATATGGCTGGACTTGTACAGCCACTAACCCCACTTTGGTAACAATGTTGGGTCCTATCCATTTTGAATCCCATTTGCTTGTGTTTCCAAACTGCAGGAGCATTATAAGATCTCCTTGTTCCAATTTTACCTCCCTCGATTCCCAAATCTCATTTGACTTACAAGGCTCTACATTATGGGCTTGTCAAGCATCCCCAACTCTCCCTTTTACCCTACTGATTTGGACTTGGAGTTGGTCCCAGAGTTTTGTTTCTTCTGACAGTATCGCTGAAGGGATTTCTCCTGCTTGTAAATTCATAGGTTGACCCATCATTAATTCATATGGAGTTAACCTACATCCTTGAGGAGAATTTTGCATCTTAATCAAAATGTTGGGTAAATGTTTTACTCAATGATTCTCATTCTCAGAAATAATTTTCTTTAATCCTTCCTTCAGAGTTCTGTTAGCTCTTTCTACTTTTCCAGAACTCTGCGGGTGGTAAGGAGTATAAACCCTTTGCTTGATTCCCCATGTTTTACATATTTGTTTTGTCACTTTTCCAGTAAAGTGAGTCCCTTAATCACTATGTATTTCTCGGGGTACTCCCCCATGATGGAATGATTCTGTCACTTATTATTCTAACTACTGAGTTGGCATCTTCCTTTTTTGTTAAATGAGCTTCTACCCATCCAGTATATTCATCTATCAAAGCAAGTAAGAAACGAAACCCTCCTGGTACTGTTGGAGGAGTTCCTACAAAGTCCATTTGTACCCTTTTCTTAGGGTCCCAATGCTTGTGACAGTCTATATTGTTTTCTCCTATTTCGTTTTCCTACATTATGCATGGAACATGTGACACATCTATCTATATGATTTTGGATGTCTGTTGTCATGCCTTCCCATTTAAATCTAGAATTAACAATTTGTTGTAGTCTTTCCCTTCCTAGATGACCTAGAACATTTTGATAATAAGTTAATGAAAGTTTTCCTTTTCAGGGCTCAATTGTTTGTACTCTACATAAAGGTCCTTTTTTTAATTCTCCTGGTACCAACCAAAGTTCTGGTAGCCTAACCCATTTCCAGTCACTTCCTTGTATTACCTCAAATTCTTCTAGTTTATCTTTTGTGATGATATTTGGCTGTCCTCTCAGAATTTTTGCTATGTTTCCTAACTGCTGACTATCTTTGTTTGCTTTTGCATTTAAGGTCATATGAGCACCCTGTTCAAATTCAGGACCTCATAACAGCTCCATCTTGTCTGTTCTTAGAACTGTTAGTCCACGTACTGTAGGTGTTATGATGCTCCCATTGTATTGGATTTGGGTAATTTTACTTACCTCGCTTTCCACTCTATATTCATACTCTGTACACCAGTCTTTACAGAAATACACTGTACATTATAAAGGTAAAGGATTTAGAAGTAAGTCCATTTGTATTTGGCAATTATTCAAAATATTTTGTAACATTTCCCTTGTTTGTTATTCTTCCATGATATTTACTTCCCATGCCAAGTATTGAGGAACATTTTCTACTGGATATGTTTTTTAGGAGTCAAGGGCTCCTTCTTTTGCTAGCCGGTCTACTGTTTTATTAGCCTGACTGTGCACCTCATTTTTGGTGTGAACTTTGATCTTATTTATACTCACCGTAGAAGGACTGTCATCTTTTATCAAACTCCAGATTTCTGTTAACACTTCATGATGACTGACTGGTTTACCATCAGCTGTAATCAAACCTCTTTTTGCCCAAATGGGAAGAGATTATGTTAAAACTCAGACTACATATTTACTGTGTATAAATGTTTACAGGTCTGGGCAATAACAAGGTTTGTTGAACTGCTTCTAATTCAGCTCTTTGTGCTGAGCATCCCCCTGAGAGACTACCTTTCTTTTGTTCTTTTGTCTCTGCATTGTATATTGCCCATCCTTTCATAAAACACCCTCTTTCAGAGCTCCAGTATCTGGATCCATTTGCATACAATTATGGTGCTCCTTCAATAAGTGTTCCTCCTCATTTTCCAAGTCAGGACATTCATGAGATTCCCCTTGGTAATTAAACAGTTCTGGTAAAAACTTAATCCAAGGGATTTCTACTCTAATGCCTCCTCTCTGACTTGCAAAAATTGCAGCGATTCTACTGAGTCATGCATTATTCCTGCACTTTGGATTTCCTTCTAACATGTATTTCACTGGGTGTGTTTAGTCTGTAGCACAAGTGGAGAGCTTTGACTCATATGGCGTGTTACTTTAGTAGACCATTCTGCTATGATGGATTGCTTTTTGCATTCTCTCATTCCTTTCTCAACTGGACTCATAGCTCAGGAATAATAAGCTTAAAAGTGATACTGAGATCCTCTGTTTGTAACACTATGGCCATCATAGTTAGATAATTGTGTCCAAACTGTGTGATAAACTCTATCTTTTTCTGGGACATGTAAAGCAAGTGCAGAAATTAGTTCTTCTTTGACCTTAGAGAAAGCTGTTAGTGACTCATCATTCCAATTGAGAGGTTCATCTCCCTTTTTGTTTCCTTTAAGCCTATCAGTCAAGGGGTTTGTTTTTCCTGTATAATCTGGTATCCATTCCCTTGAGAATCCAATGATTCCTAGAGATTGCCTTAATCTTGTGACAGTAACTAGAACTGGTAACTGTTTGATCAATTGCTTTTTGTCTTCATTAATGCTTTTTTGTCCTGCTGATACCATGACACCCAAAAAGGTAACATAATTTTTTATACACTGACTCTTTTTAGGGTTCACTTTCAATCCTGTTTGTCCTATTCTTTGGAAAATCTATGCCAGTGCATTTAAGTGCTATTTTTCAGTCTCCATCCCTACAAGTATATCATCTACATATTGAATAATAAAAGGTCTGCATTCTAATAGTTTTAGTATTTCCTACATTACATGATGAAAAACTATTAGAGCATTATGAAAACCCTGAGGCATTCTTGTCCAAGTATATTGTTGACCTTCTACAGTAAAGGCACATTTCCATTGTGAGTCTTTATCTAGAGTAATACTCCAGAAACCATTATTCACATCTAATGGGGAGAACATTTTAATTTTTCCTGAATTTGAGCAATAAGATCAGGCATGCTTCTTACTATTGGCAAAGAATGAGGTATCACCTTATTAAGGTCTCTGTAATCAACAGTAAGATGATAATATGCATCTGGCTTCTGTGCAGGCCAATATGGACTGTTAGCTGGTGAATTAACTTTTCTCACTAACCCTTGAGCTTCTAAAACTTTCACAGCATTTAGTATTGCCTGATGTTCTTCGTGTTTCACTGTTGAAGTCATTACATTTGGGTAATCTGCTGGCAGGTTGCCCTCAGTCGGCCTGAATATCAAAGTCTTGGGTCCTGTGTCAGTTGCTGTCTCCTCTTACATGATGTCAGGTTGTCAGGGGTATAAACCTTGCAGCCGACACCATTTTATTCAGTCTTTCTTTCCGCATGGTGCCCGAAGCAGAAGCAGTTTGCAAGTGCCAGTCGGCCGACACCTGAAATTTTTGTATTCGAGTTTCAAAACCGAAGTCTTCAAACTAAAGCTAAGTACCCCACTGGGGAAACTTTTTTTTCTTGCTCCTTACTGGTGTCAGTAAAAGTTAATAATTGCATTACTTGTGGGAAGCATATACCTCATAAGGATTTTCATTTGTACTGTATTCCTTGCCTAGGCCCTGACCACAATGTGCCTTGCTGCCAGTTTTGTGCTAGATTTAACCAACGCACTATTAAGCGTTGGTATATTTTTGCTTCTAAATATTTTGGTTCAAGATTTAATTATCCTGAAATGACATTGGTTAGCAATCCATCTACCGGAGTTCATAAAAAATGCAAAGAAAAAGACAGAGACATACAGTCAAGGTCAAAAACTGATGACAAAGCTTCTAAGCCAGTCACCAGTTCGCTGGTACTCAGTGAGGCACCTTCGCAGCCCCTGATACCCGCTACTTTTGAGTCACAGGCCTCTACCGAGACCCATTCGGAGTCTGATATGCCAAGAGATTCTCAGAGTATTGAATCCATGGATGCCCCCCCCCCCCCGCTAAGAGGCCTAGGCAAGGCACCGATTATGAATATTCAGATCAGGTTTCCATTTCTTCGGATTCTTTTTCTGATCAGGAATTTTCTATTCCACCCTATGAGGATTCTGATGCAGAGGAATCCATCCCATCTGCATCTCCTCCTGAAGATTACTCTTTTGGAGAGACTTTGCATACTTTAAGGGAACTTTTTCACTTGGAGAATCAGGACTTTTCTGAATCAAAAAAGAGGCTTAGGGATTTCCTTCTTCTTCATCAGCATAGGCCTTTGGCAATACCTCCTGTATTAGACATTGTTGATGATGTGTTCTCAGAATCAAGCATGGCTCCTGATTCCCTGCCTCCAGCTCCTAGTAAGCCAGACAGATATTACAGGGTTCCTGACTCCCACAAATTTATTTTCAAAAATCCTGCTGCTGATCCTGAAACTATTTCTCAGGGTCTCAAGGTTCTAAAGGCCTCTACAGCCAAAAATCCTACCCCTTCTGATAGAGATTCCAGGGTGCTGAATAGATGGGGTAAGAAGGTTTATACAGCTGCAACCTTGGCAATCAGGGCTTTAAACTGCCAGTTTCATATGCTTAAATATCAACAGCATGTTATGGGCTTACTAAAACAGAAAATTATGTCGATTTCTGATTGTGTGGAAAATAAAGAGTTACAGGAATTATTGCATTCAGCAGAACAGGTTGGAAAGCATACTTTGCAATTTGGTTTTGATTCCTTGGAGGCCTCTTGTAGGGCCACCATTACTGGATCTGTGATTAGAAGGCATGCCTGGCTCAAGGAGCAAAATCTGCCTGATCATGTTAAAACTAAATTGTTGGATGCCCCTTTGCAGCATGATACTCTGTTTGGTAATAAGGCAAAAGAGGTTTCAAAGAAAATGGAAGACAAAGCTAAATCTATACAAACTGTAAAAGATTTCTTGCAAGTGCTGCCACCCAGGTTTAGTAGGCACTGGCCTACTAAAAATTGGTCCTTTCCTGTGTCCAACAGAGCCACTCAGGGCAAATCCAGGTGCTCAAAAGGCTCCTGATACCAATCACAGGTTTCTTATAGGTCAAAGCAATGGGGTGCCTTCACCTCCAAATCTGGAGGAAACAAAGCACAACCCTACAGTAAGCAGTCTCAGTGACTTTCCTCTACCATCACCAAGCACTTATCTTTTGGCAGCCCCCTTGGGGGAAAAACTAGCACTTCATGCTCAAAATTGGCAGTTAATTACCCAGGACAAGTGGGTATTAAACATAGTATCCCAGGGGTACAGCTTTCATTTCCACACTTTGCCAATTCCAAACAGATGGCCAGATCTGCCACAAAACCAGTGGGCAGAAGCCCAGAAGCAAGTCAGGTCCCTCATGGATATGGGGGCTATTCAACCGGTACTAGAAAAGGAAAAAGGACAAGGTTTTTATTCAAGACTTTTCCTGGTACCCAGAAAAGACAAATCATGGCGTCCAATACTGGACTTATCGATTTTGAACATGTTCCTGGACATTCCAAAATTCAAAATGCTGACTTTACAACAGCTATTGCCTATGCTAGGCAGGAATGCTTGGTTAGTAACTCTAGACTTAAAAGAGGCATACCTGCATATCCCAATAAGGGAATCATGCAGAAGATACCTCCGCTTCAAAGCAGGTTTTATGCATTACCAATTCTCTGCACTGCCCTTTGGCTTATCTGCTGCGCCCAGGGTCTTTACAAAGTGCCTGGCACCAGTAATTGCATATTCAAATTTATCCTTATCTGGATGACTGTCTTCAAGCAGAGGACAAGGACACTCTTCAACATCTGGTGTTTGTAAAAAGGCTTCTAGCATGCCTAGGGTACACCATAAATGCAAAGAAATCACAACTGGTACCCTCACAAATAATTACATTCCTGGTTGCAGGCTTGAATACAACTACCCAGATGGCTTACCTCATGCCAGACAAAGGCAACTGACAACATACTTCAAACAACTGGCAACAAAAACCCAGTTATCTGCAAGACAAATTCTGCAGGCTTTGGGGTTCATGGCATCCTGCATTCTACTAATTCCATATGTGAGACTGCATATGAGGAAACTGCAATGGTATCTAAAAAGTTTATGGAGTCAACATTGTCACAGCCTGGAAACAATGATTCCTCTCATTCCCTGCCTACAACAGGAGTTTCTTTGGTGGGCAGAGACATGTCACCAAAACAAGGGACTGTCATTCACTCTATCCCCTGCCACCCAAACCCTAACTACAGACACATCAGACTATGCTTGGGGGGCCCACCTGGCAGGAAGATGCATTCAGGGCAAATGGAGCCCAAACCAAATGCATGTGCATATCAACCAGAAAGAGATGCTAGCTGTTCAGAATGCTCTGACAGCCTTCAAGGACTTACTTCATCCAGGACAACTATTGATAAAGACGGACAACACCACAGTTATATGGTACATAAACAAGCAGGGGGTACACATTCCTACCCCCTTTGCAGACTAGCCATGGCTTTGTGGAACACAGCCTTGACTTACCAAATACATCTTCAAGCTCAATTCCTGCCAGGTAAGCAAAATACTCTAGCAGACGACCTAAGCAGAAATCTTATGGACCTGCATGAATGGAAACTGGAACCACAAAACTTCAGCATGTTAACACAGAAATGGGGGAACCCAGACATAGATTTATTTGCCTCTCCCCAAAATTATCAATTGGATAAATTCTGCACAAGAACTCATCACAAAAAAGCATGGAAAGTGGATACTCTATCCTTCAGTTGGAAAAACCTGGCAGTCTATGCCTTTCCCCCTCTGCCTCTACTCTCCAAGGTCTTACTAAAAGTCAGACAGAAAAAAACAAAAATGATCCTAATTGCTCCGGACTGGCCCCGCCAGCACTGGTACCTGCTTCTAAGGAATATATCTCACCATCCTCCATGGTACTTGCCTCGAATACCTCATCTACTGTCTCAGCAGAACTATCAAATTCTGCACACTCAGCTCCAAACTCTGAATCTTGCAGCATGGCTAATCAGCTAATTATTCAAACAACACCTCTCAGTAAATATGTGATGGATGTCATTTTGGAAGCCAGAAAGCCTAGTACTAGAAAATCTTATGCTGATAAATGGAAGAGATTCTGTTCTTGGAACCAAGCACAAGGAATTGACAAAGCAAAGCCCAGTATTCCTCAAATTTTACAATATTTGACTGAGATGCTTGACAAGGGCCTATCTTTTTCTTCAATAAAAATCCATGCATCTGCCATCTCGGCTCATTACAACACAGAGCCTCCCCTATTTTCTAATCCTCTGCTTAAACAGTATCTAAGAGGGGCAAAAAATTTAAGGCCTCCCAAAAGAGCACCGACTCCTGCATGGGACCTCAATTTTGTGCTGGAAAAACTCACCCTGCCTCCTTTTGAACCAGCAGCTACTGCAGATATATAATTTCTGTCTTGGAAAACAGCTTTTCTTTTAGCAGTCACTTCAGCAAGAAGAGTTTCAGAACTACCAGCTCTCATGGCAGTGGAGCCTTTTATTATATTTTACCCAGACAGGGTGACCCTCAGGACCAATCCTTCTTTTATGCCTAAGGTGGTATCCAGTGTGGCTCTTAACCAGACCATTTACCTGCCAACATTTTACCCAAATCCACAGAACAAGGGGGAGCAGATTTTGCATTCATTGGATGTACACAGACAACTAAGATTTTTACCTAAATAGGACCAAATCTCTAAGAAAGTCTGAGCAAATACTGGTAGCATTTGCTGCAGGGTCAGAGGGTAAGGCTATATAAAAGCAGGCAATTTCTAAATGGATAAGCCACAGCATTCATTTCTGCTATTTGCACCATGGTAAACCTGTGCCCAAGGGGATCAGATCACATTCCACCAGGGCTGCCTCTACTTCAGTAGCTTTTCTCAGTGGGGTTCCAACCAAAGACATTCTTGAAGCTGCTACTTGGAGTTCTGTTCATACCTTCACAAAGCATTATCATTTACCTCTCTTCTCCAAATTCGGGGCAGGCTTTGCCACTGCAGTCCTGCAGCGCCTTATAGCCGCTCCTAATGCTGTTTAGTTCCATCCTCCCATCCATAGCTTTGGGATTCTACCCAAATGTAATGACTGCAACAGTGAAACACAAAGAACATAGTACAGTTGTGTACATTTACCATAAATGTAGATGTTCGAGTGTATTGACTGTTGCAGTCTGGGTTACCCACCAGCCATCCCCCTTTCTATACCTTTTCTTTCCTTCACTATACTCAAAAGCCTTTGTGGTGTATTTGCTTTTTAGTTGAAGGTAAAGTTTATGTTTCTAAAAGTGCATTTATATATTTACTGTTTACTTATATATATGTTTTTGCTCCCCATTTGGGGGGCACCTGACATCTGGGGCAAGAAAAACTGAATAAAATGGCGTTGGCTGCATGTTTTATACCCCTGATGACCTGACGTCATGGAAGAGGAGACAGCAACTGACGCAGGACCCAAGACTTTGATATTCAGGCCGACTGAGGACAACCTGCCAGCAGATTACCCAAATGCAATGACTGCAACAGTGAATACACTTGAACATCTACATTTATGGTAAGTGTACACAACTGTACTTTCTGCCTCTTTCTTTACTGGATATTGTTTTACAGGTTTCTTGGGACTACCTCTTACTTTAAGAATAAAGTCAGGGACTTGTCCACAATCATTCCAATGTTTAGCAAAAATATCCTGCTAGCAATAAATTAGTTGAGCCAATACTTGCGTTGGTATTTTTTCATAACTCAACTAAATTATACGGTCCTGGATCTTCAACACTATATTTGCAAAAAGCTTCAGAGATGACTAATATTTCATTTAATGGTCCCTTAATCAATTATCTGTTACACAAATCTATAATGTAACCTCTTTGTTTCAAGATGTTATTTCCAATGATGTTTTGTAGATGAGGACCTGATACCCATGCATGCTGGAAAGTATCTTCCCCTATCATTGTTTTTACAGGGAGACTTACTTGTACTTGGGAGATTTCTCCTCCCAATCCTTGCAAGTTTATACTTCTTGTACCTGGGAATGTTCTTGTAGTAATGCTATTACTCTTGTATTTAACAAACGTATCTACTCTTGTATCTATTAAATATGTATCGAAGTTATCTCCTACCAAATCCGAGCATGTGGACTTTTTGTTTTTCTTTATTTTTTAAATAAAGCTTTTAGTTTGTCTGCTCTCTTTTACCTGCTTGTCCAATTCTTCTACACTTTCCTATAAGTGGGAATATCTTTTTGATAAAGTTTCTGTAGTCTTGTGTTGTTTTAAATACACAAAAAAGTGTTGTAAGAGAGATGGAATGTAATTGTGGATCCCCTGTCTGTGAATTATCACCACCTTCACTATCTGCTTGGTTTATAACTTCTTCAAATCTGGGAAAATTAGGAGATACAATTAACCGTGATGTTTTAGCTTTATCTGGGGTATTCTTTTAGAATTTGACATCTCTATTCCTTTAGAGAATGGAAAATAAAACCTGTAGATTTTTCTTGAGCTCTTTCCTTTTGAGATGATTCAGTTAACACTTTTAGATTTATCTTGAGACTTTTTGTCTTGAAATGGTTTAGCAAATCTTAATAAATATTTATTTCTAGGTCTGGTTACAGGTACCTTTTCTGGTATAATATCTTGGTTTAAGTCGCTAATACAGTTAGTTTTATAATTAAGCTTTTCTGGTCTTGTTTCTGGTTGCAAGAACTGTGATGCCTTGCTTTCCCACATTTAAAAATCTTATTACTATGCAAATTCCTTGAACTGCATGCCTCATAAATTACAGATTACACAGTTAACTATAGGAGAACAAAGTCTTTAATGCTTTCTACATTAACAAGCAAAAGAAAGGCAGGACCTCACCCTGTTGGCAGCATGGAAGCCCCTACTTGGGGATTCTCTGGCCAGCCTTTTCTTCCACCTCCCTTCCTGCAGATGGGTCCCACTGAGAAAATATGATCCAGCCCCTGCATTGTTGTTTCCTTCACCCGACCTTTCTTCAATATCTCAACTTTATTTCAACTTTACAGCTTCTGCACTTTCTGCTTTGTTTCCTCCCAGGTTTCAGCACCAAAAAATGTACACATATGTACAAGCACTGCATCTATGAGGAAAAAAATACAGGCAGTTAGAATAACAATCCAGAGAAATGATAAGCAAGCAAGGCACCTCACGGCCAGTATGATTTATTTCTCATGTATCTGACAAAGATTATAAGTGAGTACAGCACTTTATTTACTGTTTTGACAGATGTAGCCCTGCCTCACTGGACATACAAGGTATCCTGAACTGGTCATGCAGTTAATTTAAAAGTACTACTATGACAGGTTTTTCTTTTTTTGTAAAAAGTACAGATGTGAGCATTTCTTGCTTCAGCTTTATCATCAAATCTTACTCTAATTATTTCACCTTTCTAATAAGAAAGAATATTTATTGTTGCTACAGCTGCAGTTAATATTAACATTTATTATTACTCTTGAATAATTCAGAATTAATGAAAGTTTGCAAATTACAGTATAATACAAAAGCTTAATAAACACAATATAAAATCTGCAGCAGGTATATGCAAGGCACAGCATCTGTTCTTGTCCTTCATTCTACAGATAACGTACAAAATAGAATAATATAATTTTTATTATTCTTTGATATTTGTAACATATATGTACATTTTACAGCTCATGTATTTTACATTCTTTTTATTCTTTGCACATATGGTTTAGGTTTAAGAATGTTTTGATAAAAATGGAAAATTACTGATTAACACATTTATAAAACTTGAAATAGAAGAGCCATTCCATGCTGTTACAATACATCAGTGTGTGTCAGTGTGTCACCCTTGTTCCAGGCTGCTGTGACCTCTCCAGGCTATTTCTATTTTAATAGAGCAGGCTGAGCTTGGCAGTGCTAAGAACCACTGTGAAGTCTTATAGCTGGCTTACATCTGTCAAATGATTATTACAGAAATTATTTTCAGCATAAATAGTTACTCATATTGATAATTATGCCTTGATAAAGAGAGGAAGAGGAATTATTTATAAGCACTATTTTATCTTGGCTGATGCCCTTTTGGCCAGGCATTGTATCTCCATGCAGCTTTGTATTCATGCTTTCAAGTCAATGGCATTCATATAAAATATTATTTATATATGTCGTTCAAGGAAGATTTCGTAAGCTGGTGTCTCAAAATTGTTTGAGACCCAATGCTATAACAGGTACTCTTGTCAACCAAAGTCTGAATGCTAGTTTTGTCCTTAAGGAATAGAAAACAGCAACCATCATCCACCTTCATAAAAGAAGTACAGCAACAGACTCAGGGAGCTACAGACCCATAAGCTTAACCAGCGTTATCTGTAAGGCCATGGAGTGAATCATCATGGACCTTATAAATAAGGATATAGGTGATCTCCAAACCCTTGATCTAACATAGTTTGGTTTTGTCAAAGGCATGTCAAACCTGTTAAACCAAGTGGACTTGTTTGAAAATGTTACCAGAGCCATAGCTGAAGGCAGATCTGTGTATACAGCCTACCTTGACTTAGGCAAGGCATCTGACACAATCCCACATTCAGGCATCATTGATAAATTCTCCCAGCTGAATATCAATCCCTATATTCTCAGGTGGGTTGCTAACTGCCTCACCGACAGATCACACTCAGAGAAAGTTGGGGGCTTTACCTCAACCAGCAGACCTGTCAGTAGTGGAGTTCCACAGAAGTCAGTGCTGTCCCCTCCTCCTATTGTTTGGAATATGCTTCTCAAAGTTCAGGTCAACATAGAGGAGCTTTGCTGGCTAAGATTGCTGATGACTACAATTTAAGTGCAATCATCGAATCCCCAAATGATGTCAATATACTTCAAGAGGGACTTACACAAACCAATGATTTATGCCAAAGCCATGGACTCAAACTCAATGCTAAAAATGCATTATCATCCCCTTTGGTAAAAACAATATCCCTGCAGACTATCGTATAAATAATAAAACCCTAAGTAACAACTCAGGTAGTGAGAGACTTGGGAACTCATGTTGACTGTATCCTAAACTTTGACCACCATGTGTCTATAGTAGTAAGGAAGGCATTATACGTTGCACAGCTCATTACCAAAGACATTGCCTCAAGAGTGAAAGCGGTCATAATTCCCCTGTACTCGACCCTCATTAGGCCAATAATTGAGTGCAATGCTCCCTTTGGTATGTACCTTACCAGACACCTGCAGCAACTTGAGAGACCTCAGAGGTTTCTAACCAAGAATATTCATGATCTCCAGCATGTGTCATATATTGACAGGCTAAAGTCACTGTCACTGTACTCATTAGCGTACAGACTACTTAGAGGAAACTTGTGCCTGCCCTACAGAGCAATCTGATCCAAATCAAATGAAAATGCTGCACATCTGCAAGTCATATGGGACAAGGTTCACCTACTCTATAGACCGTAACCTGGTCTGCAATATAAATAGGATCTGCTGGAGAGACAGATATGTCTCTCAGAAATTGCCGCTCCTCTGGAATAGTCTACCAATTCACATCAAACAGAGCCCCTCTATGACCCTGTTTAAGTGTAACCTGGATTACTGGATGGAAAACCTTAAATTCTTGCTGGGGATTTCATCTGTGACCCTCGTAGATACGGGCAGTCATTGCTAACTAAGATTTCGAGTTTAGGCAAGATCCTTTATAGTAGATTTCTCTAGTATTATATTGGGTACACATGGCTAGGCTTATAAAGACCTTTGGGTCAATAGCTGAGTAACCTCCTATGAATCTATGAACCTATTAAATATTTGTAGACCTTTCCTTGTGGCTGGTCTTTTAGAGAATATTTTTAACTCTTACGAGCACTTATACTTATTTTAGTGACACCGTGGCTGCTCCTGAAAGCCCTGCTGCATTGGTCAAACTCTACCATTTGCATTAGTATTAATTTTACTCAGTTTAATTGGGTACCATTATAAGAGCCTTAGTGTAGCTGACTGGTGGGAGATTAACTACCAAATAGTCTGGGCAGATCTGTTCCAGCCTTTCCCAGGTGTGTGTGTGTGTGTCTGTGTGTGTGTGTGTGTGTGTGTGTGTGTGTGTGTGTGTGTGTGTGTGTGTGTGTGTGGGTGAAAATCAAATATCAAAGAGTATGTGTATCAGCAACTTGGAACAGGGATACAGAGCTCCAAAGTGGTCAGTGTGGAGTCTTGTTTGGGGCCTGGAGAGAAACAGAGAGAGAGAGAGAGAGAGAGGGAGGGAGAGAGAGAGAGCGAGAGGGTGAGAGAGAGAGAGAGAAGAGAGTCCAGTCCCAGGATTGGAGCATATGAATTAATTGCTACCCTGAAGACTAGAAGTTTTTGAAATAGTTTTCTGGCTTCCAGATGCTGTAACAGATCTTAGCAAAGCTCTGTGTGTGCATTGTACCAGAGTCAAGTGACCAAATATGATGTCATTCTATAACCAACACTCCTAGTAACCAGATATGTTCCTCCACATGCCACAGCATGAGATTAAGGATCTGGAATAAGATACATGAGGCTAACCAAGAAAACTTGAAAAATCAGCCAAAAGGTACCAAAATGAGACCAATAAACAAATCCAAGGTACCAACAGACCAGAAGCCAGCCAGAAGCCTTTTTAAAAAACAATTTAATATGTGCACAAATAACAAAGTAAGCACATAAACGCGGACAATTAAAATACAGTGCTTTCATTTCAAACACTTCATCAGATGTGGGTCTAAGACAGGTTGACAGATTAAATATCTTACTAATGAACAGGTTGACCAATAAAAAACTTTCAATAAAATGTCTCATGATACTCATAAATATTAATGAATAAATAAAAATCAAAAACTAATACAAAAGGCACTTTAAAAACATATAAAAGCCTATATAAAACAATGCTTAAAAATTGTTGATTCGTATTTAATTAATCCAAGTAAGGACCATTTTGGTGCAAAAATTTTCTGTATGCTTTTACACTTGTATGTTTTCAACAGATTTTAACAGCATTTATTGTATTAGGCTTGCATTTTTCAAATTTGACCACTAGAGTGAGCCAAAGTATTGTTTTACATTCATTTCTAAGCTGGTGCTGCATTCATTTCTTATGTAGTTTTAACTTTTTCTTTCTTTCATTCAATGTTATAGTTTTGTCTAAAATGGTTGTCACTTGGATTAATTAAATACGAATCAACAATTTTTAAGTACTGTTTTATATAGGCTTTTATATGTTTTTAAAGTGCCTTTTATATTAGTTTTTGATTTTTATTTATTCATTAATATTTATGAGTATAATGAGTCATTTTATTGAAAGTTTTTTATTGGTCAACCTGTTCATTATTAAGATATTTAATCTGTCAACCAGCCTTAGACCCACATCTGATGAAGTGTTTGAAACGAAAATGCTGCATTTTAATTATCTGCGTTTATGTGTTTACTTTGTGATTTGTGCACATATTAAATCTTTTTTTTAAAAAGGCTTCCGGCTGGCTTCTGGTCTATTGATACATGAGGCTAACACCAACAGTATCTCTAATGTGCCCCACACAGGTTTTACATACTAAATGCTACATATACTTTTGTACCCACTGTGTTGGGCAATCCTTGCACCACCCCCCCATTGATTTCAGTTGTAGGTGACACAGTTCAGCTTGATCCCATATGGCCCCCTGTCTCCATGGTATGTGTGCACTTCCTAATAGTTCATGAGGTGATAATATACAAGGGCTTGACTATGCATTCTGTGGTGGCATGGATGATTGCAGGGAACAAGTACAGGGCATTGTCTTTAATAGTGGGCACTTACACGTGCTGTTCTGCAACAGCTCCTGCTGTATTTGGCACCACCTTTTTCCAGTATAACAAAAAGCTTGGTGGTCAGAAAGCATTTGGACCAATGGACAGTGCACCTGTTCCATGTATCTGATTACTCCAACATATTTTATGTTGTTATTTGTATAATCTGAGTGCCAGATTTACATGGGATTCTTCATTTCCATCTCAGCATACAGCCACTTGCAGGCACTGCATATATCACAGGTTCATAGGAGATTACTAGGCTAATGGCCCAAAAGGCCTTACAACCCTAGCCATATTTATCTGGAGTTTCCCAATTTTCAATAGCTAGGTGAACAAAGTTCACAGAGGTGTCAGCCTATGCTATGGTATTGAATACCATCTGCCTCTGTCCGTGAAGGACATGGATGCCACCCAGGAGTAAATTTACGATTAACCATCCATTAATCTAGGTTGCACTTGAATAGGATTAGTGAAGGACTTTGCTAAATGAATGGGAAGCTTTGTCCAGAGAAATGGTGGTCTTTGAGAGATGTATCTATCTGTCCAAAGTGATTTATTCATGTCAGAGGCTAGGTTAAGATTCCTGGAATGACTGGGACTTGTGCAGTTTGATTTATGACTGAGTAACATTTCCACCAGAGCCAGATCCGAGACTGCCCTGTTAGCCAGACACAGATCACCCCTTATTAGTCTGTAGGAGACAGATTACAGTGATAGGGCTTTCAATATTTCTGGTTATGACTTGTTTTTATACCCTGCATCTTCCTGGTGAGAATCCTCTGGTGTCACTTCACTTGTTGCAGATGTCTGGTGAGGTACATGCAGAATTGTGCACTGTACTCAGTTACTGATTAGGGCCAAGTAGTATGGAATTATAATGTCCTTTGATCTAGATGTCATGTCCTTTCTTATGTATTGTGCCACATAGAAGGACTTCCTCACCACTTAGGACACATGGTAGTCAAATCTCAGAGTACTGTCAACCTGAGTACCCATATCATATACCACTGGGTCCACTCTTGGAGGGTGCTGTCTATATTGTAATTAGCTGGGATATTTGCTTTCCCAAAGGGAATAATTATGCATTTGTTGCACTTATTTTTATTCCATTGCTTTGGCACCAATCATTTTTCTGTATTAATCCTTTCTGCAGTATATTGTTCAGGGATTCACTGATTGCCACCAATTTGCTGTAATCCATGAACATGGTCAATCAGAGGTCATTAAAATTTGCCTTGACTTCTGAGAAATTAATTCTAAACAGGAGAGGGCCTAGCACAGAATTCTGTTATGCCATTGGTGACTGGCCTCTTGCTAGAGGTAAATTCAACCACTTTGACAGTATGTGTCCTGTTGGTGAGCTATTTGCCATCCCACCTAGTAACATATGGGTTTATGACCAGTTGAGAGAATTTCTCTGTAATACCTGAGTGGAGAATCGTGTCAAATGCCTTGGCCAGGTAATGGTAGGTGGTATGCACAGTGTTTCCCACATCCATGGCCTTGGTGACTTTCTCAAAGATGTCAACCAGATTTAAAAGACATGATCAACCCTTAATGAATCTGAACTGGGTTGGGTCCAGAGTCTGAAGACTGCCTATCTCTACGTTGATGAGGTCCATGATGATTTTTTTTCCATGGCCTTACAGATCAGATTAGTCAGGCTACTGAGTCTATAATTCCCTAGGTCGGTTGATGGTCCCCCTTTGTGCTGAGGGCTGGCTGTTGCTGTCCTCCATTCTGCAAGAACATACCCTGTCGAGAGGCTGTGGTTAACAAACATTTTCCCTTTTTTAACCCATATTTGTCTATACTACCTTTGTGTCTGATTACACACGATATGCACAGTGCTACTTCATGTACTCATTTGCACCGTGCATTCTGTGAAGCGTTGAAGAATCCCAGCCATGGTCTGTTTTACCTTCCCAAACTGGAAAACTGTATAAAACTGCAGAGAGCCAGTGGAGTTGAATATTTCAAGCACCTTTCAACTTTAGATGCATGTGATTTTTAAAGTTTGTTAAACAATACTAAAATATTTCATTTCACATTTTGTTTTACTTCTGTAAAAAGAAACTTTCTTATTCACAAACAAACTTATTTCTGCAAACATAAACCACATTTGACTTATTGGTATATTACATGTCAGATGTACTCAAGCACCTAATAAATAATTAATCATGGGTACATCAGATTAAATCACAAACTAATCAACCCTCAGATACTCTCTAGCTCTATGAATGTTACATAAAACAGATTTGTTTTACTCCCTTAAAAACCTATCATTTTCTCACAGTGCAGATTCCATGGTTGTGAATCTACTCAGATGATTTTTTATACTTCCAATGAGCTGTGTGCTATCAGAAATCTTTGAACGTCTACATAATGTATAATATCTGATGAAGTCATATGAATTTTTTGATAAAACACTAACTTAAAGTGAGAACAAATTACTCTTTGGTGGACTCCTTGTCATTTTTGTCATTCCACTACTGTTGAATTCAGTCACTTATGAACTCACTTCCTAAAGTCCCTTCATCTGCAGCTTGTATATCTTGACTGGCTCCCTAATGTGACCATGCACTAAGTTGGTTGCCCTAACAGGAATGCATCTATTCATGGAGGCTCCATTTCCATGACAGGCGCTAGGGGGTGCAACTGCTTGCAATACAGAGTATGAGAGTATAAATGGGGTACCATCATTCATCAGATGGTGATGGATTTTCTCCTGGCCTAGACCTTCCCCCTATACTGACACTTCACTGCTTCTGCGCTCTGCAGTCTATCAGGTGTAGCCTGAGGGTTTATGCCTGACTGGCCACAACAGACATACCTCATCAGCTCACCCTATTTAACCTGGTGCTGTGATCTACCTCTGAGCCATGACTTTCACTATAACTCCATGACAGCATCCACCCAGCATGTCTCTTCCTACAAGATGGGTACTTCAATCCATCACAGCCACTCATTCAAGCATCCTGACTCACTGACTTAACTTGAGTTGCCAAAGCAGCAGTTAGGCATGTGTCCCTCTACACGAGTGGCAGTTTTTTGCTTTGTTTTTTAAGTTTTAGCAAAGTCCATTTGTTGAAAATGCTGTTTTTTGTTTTAAACAAATAGATAGATAATAGATAGAGAGAGAGAGAGATACACAGGTACATAAATAAACAGACCAACAGACTGACAAACTGGAAAATGTCTGCACATCACTTTGCCTTCAGTAGTTTACTTGCATCTTGCTAGGGGCAGCTGCAGTGGTGCAGTGGTTAGCATTACTGCCTTACAGCAAGAGGTTTGCTGGTTTGACCCTTGGCTGGGGTCCCTTCAGTGTGGAGTCTGCATGTCCTCTCTGTAGTCAAATGGGTTTCCTCCCAAAGACATGCTGTAAGTGGATTGGACATTCGAAGTTGGCCCTGTATGTGTGCCTTCTGTGGAAGGTTGGATGTTGAGCTGGCAACTCAACACTGTAAAAAGTCCACTGCCAATCTTGAGCAGGCAGTTTATTTGCTTCTTTTATTCATTGTTTGTCTTTTATATTCTTAAGCTCACTAGCAGCATTGTGAATATACCACCAGCCACTGTGGATGTACAGAGCTGTATAAACTCTGCCACTGTTTCTTTGGCAGTCTTCTGAGAGCGGTAATATAGAGCTAAAACAGTAACAAGAAAGACAGCTATCATTGTGAGGGAGGAATGTTATCACAGGTGACACCGAGAAGTGATGTATGACATACAGTTGAGGAGAAACTGTGTGGTCATGTCAGAGTGTTAGATCACTGACTAGATAATTCATTGGACAAATGGTGGATTTGGGTAAGGATTAACATCACTTCTCTGGTGTGGAGTGGAGAAGGTGCTTCAATCAGTTTTGTTCTTTAGGTTGTAAAAATGAAAAAGAAAAGAAAAGAAAATTATATTTCAGAAGAGTTAAATCAATTCTTGAAGGGTCCTGCTAGTAGTTGATGTTGTTTGCAATGCCCATAATGGCTCATAGGCTCAAGCTTGAATGACATCTTATGCGATAGTTATAGAGTCCAGAATGGTTAGAAAGTGAGTATATAAGTGTGAAGCCAGGGAGAGATTCCACATATTTCTTAACATACGTGATTGCATTCACTACTCAGAAAATATTGCTTGTTGGTTGTTAACTCAGGATATTTTTTTCTAAGCACTTTCACTATTTGCCTTCCTTTCATTTCCTAGTGGTGTGGTGTTCCCTATTCTCTCCAGTGAGAGAGATCTTACTCAAAAAGAGTTCTAGGAGATTGTATTTTCACTATCATCATGGCAATTATTGCATTTGTTGAAGTCTATATACTCTCCCAGCTGGGGAGGCAGGGTATTCACATCTCCACACAGGCAGAAAATCCCGTCCCTTTGTAAGTTCATGCTCCAGTGCACTTCCTACTAAGGGTTACCACAAGGCAGTGGTTTGCTGAGATGAAAACCTTCCCCTGGATGCCATGGCAACAATGCCCTTTCTCTAGGAAATTGTATGTTTGTCCTACCCTACCCTGCCATCCCCCAGGATTTCCACACCCAGCCTGACTTGCCAGTACTATAAAGTACACAAACCTATAGTTACATATGAGTCTTCTGTGCCACAGTTAGGGCTTTACTAAATATGTTTTGAAATTAAAATAAGCTTTAAATAATTTCTTAAATTGCATATGTTATTTTAATGTAATTAATGTTGATCCTTCCAATTTTCTCTTAATATTTATGAAGTCCAGCCTCACACTGTCTGGATACAACATTCAGTCCTTAAGGTTTATGATCATTGCATACTTTGCTGATTCTGCCGTTAATGCTTTGCATTCAGATCTGATTTTCTTCTCTAGGATACTGTGATAGGTTTGGTTTGTCTTCTTCATTAGAGAACCCAATGACTTCTTGAACTGTACCCTGTCATATCTTGTCATCCTGTTATGAATCAGGATAACATGAATTTGTGGCATGAGGAAGGACCTGCACACTTAAATGTTATATCTTCCGTGGGGCATTAGTGAAGAGATGTTATCATACACAGCTGCACCAGCAACCAGAAATCTGTGCAGCTTCTCCCTCAAAACCTGCAGGCCAGGTCTTTTCTAATTTCCATCTCTGGACTATTACAAACTGTATAATCCATAACTGTGCAAAGATATATATATATATATATATATATATATATATATATATATATATATATATATATATATATGTATATACGCACACACACACACACACACACACACACACACACACACACACACACACACACACACACACACACACACACACACATCTACATGTATAAATACATCCCCTGTACTGTTGAATGACTGTGCTGGATGATATGTTTGCGAAAACATCAGGGCTTTAACATTGCTTAGTGGTAAATCTCTTTGGCTATGGTGTGCAGGGTCCTGGGTTTGAGCCTTGCAGAGGCTGTCGATTTTGTTGCTGGGCAGAATAATGACCGTTGGATACAGAGTGATTAAGGCACTTTTAAGCAGTTGTAAGCGGGTTTGCACGGGTTTGTGCAGAGGTAAGCACTGCTAACTTCTGGTTGCAGTTTCTTATACTGATTTAGCATTTCAATTGCTTAACCTGCATAGGCATTGCTTATTCCCATGCAAACAGGCTTAAACCCGCTTACTGCTGTTTAAAAGTGCTTACTCCTGCTTACCTCCATGCTAATTTCTTTAAAAGAAATGAAAAAGGTTGATGGGAAAGTGGTGAAAAAGGGGCACAAAGAGGGAAAGACAGTAGGAAAAATAGCTAGGGATGTGCAGGACAGGTGTAGGAAAGGTCCATAGCTGCCCATTTCTTCTACAGCAACAGCTGTGCATATACACTGATTTGGAGGTAGATTTGAACACTCATACCCCTGAGAAAGGGATAAGGACAGCAATAATATGTTGTGAAGCCAATTAGATCAGATTACATGTGTCCAGTGGACATGTGCGAAATGACCAGCTATGAATGGGGCGAGATTTTTTTTGGGGAACAGATTGCCCTTATTTTTTTTTTTTCAGGTGAGAGTCGGATGTTGGGGAGGGATAGTAGGCATATTTGGGACAGTAACTTAGGTAGGATAACAGACAAGACATACAAGACAGCATAGAGGGGTGGTATATGATACATGTGTGGGGTAAACACTTTGGATGGGGAGGGGTGTTTGGAAATTGGAAGCTTATGAACCCCCTAGTGGAAACAGTGGGACTGAGGTCCCCACCCATGGGCAGTCACCATTGCACCTTCACGGCCCCGAAGGTGGCTGTGCTGGGGGCTGAGTAGGAGGGCCAGCCCGACCCTCTAGTTGCAACATGCAGCCCTCAAGCTGGTGTAGCATATCTCCAAACTCCCTGTGGAGCTCACTACGCACCACGCCCCAGACCTGGTGATGGGTGACAGTGTCCTGTCCGCTCCCACTCCTGGGGGGTGAGCCCCATCCCCCAAGGTGGTTCCACCCGAAGGTGGTGCAGGACCAGCGGACAAGGAGGTCCTGGGGTGGGCCCCAGATGTGCTGGTGCCTGGTGCTGCAGCCAGATGAGGTGGGACTGGTGGGTCTGCTGGGACCGGCCTTCCCAAACATGCTATGGTGTTTCGATTTTACAACATATGTGGGTTAGTAATAGTCAACATATTCCAGGATTAGGTATAACAACATGCACAGATATTCCCATTAACCCAAAACACCAGATATGGAACAGTTGCATAGCAAACAGAGCACATGCATATATGGAACCACAGTGGCCATTACAACAGCATGCAGGTACATTGATGGCAGCATGCCACCAATGTGGGAGTATGTCAACATGGCACATGCATAGAAACAGATTTAGATATTTATCAAACAATAGGACATATGTCCCAACACTAGATTTAATGGAGCACATATTGATTGAGTTGTGTATTTAGTTTATTGTTGCAGACATGGTGGGGAGAGAGAAAGATGTCAATTAACAACTAGTATATTCCTGTAGTTCTCATTACTTTCCTAGTCACTGCTGTGATCTGTACCTTACAGGTATTAGTACACTACTCTATTGCCTTAGTTTGGACAGTGGTATGGATGTAGACAACTATATACATGAACTGAGCTTTACCTGTAGTATACACCTCTTACCTGGTATACCTGTGGAGGTATTTTGTTAACACTGCCTAACTGGTTTTTAAAATATTCCCAGATTCCAGGTTGATGCTATGCACATACCTGTCCATCTCTTATTGCACACACTCTGGGCATGTCTTGACCACATGCAGGTGAACTGGGACATATTTTGACTATTGCCCTCTTAAACCTTTGGTGAATTGTACAATGACAGGTTTGTTTTCAATGACATTTTCCAAATATGTACAGGCCTGACAGTCAGTTATATGATATGAAATGCTGCCTACATGTCAGAGATTAGCACGCTGATATGCCAGGGGGACAGGGTAACAGCCAGCAGATATGGGCTAATTAACTAGACATTCTGCACAATTCTGTACACTTGTGGGGTATGATTCTGCATACAGCTTACCACCACTCCCAGGATTCTAACCATGGCTGTGTCTGCTAAAAACAAAACAGTGTCCATCACAGTTGAGTGTGCTATATAGATATTGCTGTGTATCTCTTTTCTGATTTCTTTCTCATAATTCTCCTGTGGTTTTACATTCTGACCTTGTATTACAACACTTTTATACAGGATTTCCTCGACAGTTTTATTATGTAGCACAGCGTGGGTGACAGTGATGAGCAATACCTTCTTATTCAGAGCAACTGCAGCACTATCAATGCCATACAATATTAGCGTAAACAGTACCAGTCCAGGATTTCAATCTTTTATTTGTGGGCATAGTTTTTGTATCTGACAGACCTGTAGGGGCAATGTTTGTTAGCACTATCTGAATGTTGCCACACATATTACCAGATTCCACATTAGTATATTGCACACACATCTCACTCTATTACTGCACAAACTCTGGGCACAGCTTCACAACATGGGGGGTGGAGATGGGACATACTTGCCTTATTAATAACATTTTGGGAAGTTGCTAGAGTGACAGGTTTGTTCTTATAGATGTCTGACAATCAGTTGTATTTCATTATTTGCTGCCTAAACATCTGGGATCATCCCACTGATTTGCCTGGAGGACAGGGTGACAGGCAGTGGATATGGGCCAATTAACTGGACATTCTGGACATATCTGTACAGTTGTGGGGTATGCTTCTGCATACAGCTTACTACCACTCCCAGGATTCGAACCATGACTGTGTGTACTAAAAGTACAATTCACATCTCAGTTGAGTGTGCTATTTGGATTATGTTGTCTATCTTTTCACTGTTTTCTGTCTAAGCCTCTCTCAGTTGTACAATATGACCTCTTGTGATTACAGCAGTCATATACAGACATTCCTACACATTTTATTTATGTAGCACAGTGTGTGTAACAGTGCTTAATACAACTGTACTATTAAGAGATTGCAACTGTACATTACCATATGATACCAGAGTAAACACATGCAGTCCAGCAGTTAGACCTTTATTGTCAGGCTGTTATCCTTTTATTTACATACAACCTATATGAGACTCTTCCTGCCATATTATCTGGTGTATGCAGTACATGCCTTAAACAATACAGGTTTTATACAGGCAATTAACTACTACTTTTAGATTTATTTCCTATGACAGTGCATGTAAGAGTATTACTAACCTGCCATGCGATGCAAATGCTGCAATCTACAGGCATGGGCTTCCTGGTTCACAGCCCGCTCATCTGCCACTGTCAATGACATAAGAGGAATATTTAGCCATATCTATCCATAATATACATGAGCTAGCAATTATTAAAAAGGTAGTGGAATGATACTTACACATGGCTGGGACATCCCCCATCCTCCTAGCCCCCTGAATCTACTGATCCAAGAGATCCCCCTTTCTCTGCTTCAGGTTGGCATAGTGATGCCTGACCTGCTCACCAGTTTGAGGTATGCCAGTGGCACTGGTGAGGTCATGGGTGAGATGTGCCTAGGCTTCCGGTTTATATTGGGAACCCTGGTACTGGCTCTGCAGCATTGTCTGGTCATGGTCTTTAACAAGGAGTCCTGCCATGACTTTGGACTCCTGGATGCCCCAGCGCTGCACCCGAAATTGCACTCCCTCTCCAATACTAGTCATAGTGCCTACAGGAGGAAACTGCAACCAGTTATGAGATGTATTCCCACCTGTTGGGTTTAAATAGGGCCGATTTCCTGCACATTGCCGTGATTGGACGGTTTTGAAAATGTTAAGCTATGGGCAAACCTGCTTATCTAAGGTTGGCATTGCTTAAAGGGTTATACTAATGGGCAAACAGATTTTGCTGGCCTACACCTTGTTTACACCTAGTAAGCTGGACTGTGTAATGCTTAGCATAGCTTAATTTTTAATTTGCATACTATTTGCTGTTTCGCATTGATTTATTATTCATTACACGTTATATATGTGTTTGGTATCCATGATTCATGTGTACATACACTGTATGGGGTCCTTGTGTTTATTAAGAGATTTCAACACTTTATTACAATTATCCCTCACATCTGGACTTAATGCAGTACTTCAGTTCACATATTTATGTTATGTAGTAGGTTATACAGCATAAAACTGTATATAGATTCCTTTCACATGTTAAGTTTGATTTTCCTGTAGTGAGGATCTGTTTGATGATACGTCAGTCTTATGTACTGCTTAGGGGTTAACTACTATGACTATAGTGTACAGGATCCTGGGTTCAAGAGCTGTTTATTGTTTCTGGCCAGAACAGCGGCTGTTGCCTACAGAGTGATTAAGGTATTTTTAAGCAATTGTAAGCAGGATTGAGCGGGTTCGCATGGGCTTGCATGAAGGTAAGCAATGCTAACCTCTGGTTAAATATGCTTACAGAGAGTTAACTTCAGTATTGCTTAACCTGTATGTGCATTGCTTATCCCCATGCAAACAGGCTTAAACTCACTTACTACTGCTTAAATATGCTTATTCCCACTTACTACTGCTTAATAGTGCTTACCTCCAAACTAATTTAGACAGAAATGTAAAATGGTTCTTGGGAAGGTGGTGGATTTGGTCACTCTATGGATTTATCATTCATTACACAATGTACCTTCAATTTGTATCCCTGATTCATGTGTACATATACTGTATGGGGCACTTGTGTTTATCTGTGGATTTTACAACATTATGACAATGACACCTCACACCTGCATTTAATGCAGTACTCCAGTTCACAAATATATATTATTTAGTAGTTATGCAACAAAAAATATTGTTCATAAAATGATTTGACATGGAAAATGGAATGAGACTCAAACCTGAAATAACTGCTCGTAAGGCGAATGTTCTGACCACTACACTATTGCATATATATTTGATATTTATCCTCTTCTGCCATTTAAGCTGCAGTATACGTTGCTAAGCAATGGGCAAACCCACGCACCTACGGTTACATTTTACGTGTTTGATAAAAGAAATTAGCTTGTTTATATTTTATATTTTAACTATTGCTCTTATAAACTTGGGTGAATGTTGCTGGGGGTATGCAAACACCTATGAGTGATCTTGCTCATTCTTATTGCTAAACTGCATTCCATGACTGCAGTGGCATGTATATTCTGAGAGCTCTGCTCTCAGACACTCCCCCTGCACTTGTACATGCTCCGTGTCCGTTTAGGAGCTCAGGCAGCATGCCTTCATTAATATGCATGGCGCGCTGCCGTGCTGCTCCTAAACGGCCACTTCCGTGCTGGACTAAACTAGTCCTGCATGGAAGGATAGTGAATCCTGGTGACTGTCTATAAATGCCAGTGTACATATCTCTCTCTCTGTGTATATATATATATATATATATATATATATATATATATATATATATATATATCTATATATATATATATATATATATATATATATATATATATATATATATATATATATATATGTATATAGATTTACATCCATAATGTCGATGACCACAATGGCGAACTTGCACAACACTAAACCATTTCCCTGAAACCCGTACCGCCGAAATTTCAGAAAGCTGAAAACCCACCGAAAGTCGACATTTCAACTGCACCACACCTACAAACAAGTGCTAACATAGGTCAAAAAGTGCACGAGATTTTGCAATTCAGAATATCAGCATTCAAGGTTTTGTGATGGTGCAGTTTAGAGTTCATGGGCATGGGTTCGCCGTTATTGTCACCGACATTATGGAGGTAAACCTCTATATATATATATATATATATATATATATATATATATATATATATATATATATATATATATATTTTTTTTTTTTATACTATTTACTCAAAATGTTACATTTTAAGTAAACACATTAATACTTTTAGCACCTATGGGGCAGTCACCGTCCTTGCTTTTGATGAGATTTAACGTATTTACACCCAAATCTTGTATACAGTTGTAGCTAAGCAGAGGACTTTGCAAATGTTCAGTTAAAGTAATGAAGTCTGTCTAAAATTGATAGTTTATGGTTGCTTGTTTTGTTTTATTTATAGGAACTCAGTGCAGTTTCTTTCCTTGGGGCACCTCAAATTTTTCTGGCTGGCAACATACTACTTCTTCTCAAATCAAACACTAAACTGGAGTGACAGCAGGAATGCTTGTCTATCAATGATGGCAGATTTAGTGGTCATCAACAATGAAGCCGAGCAGGTGAGAAGTACCATGTAGAGGAAAACAGTGCAAGTTCACAGACCATTAATAACAGTGACGACACTGATGAGCCAAGATGTTTTGTTAGAAAATAAATAATACACCACATGTGCACCAAAGATAAAATCCCAAATATATATAAATAACTTCATTAAACAGAAAAACAGTCAAGTAGAATTCTTACAATCATAAGTAGTTGCATGAGCAGTAATTGTCACTATTAACTAGACACATTTTCTTCAGTGCAAAATGAAAAAAAAAAAAACATCATAATCTGTTAACCAGTGAACAACGGTACTTGTATTATTGCATTGTGAACCCTCAGTCATGTAAACAGTATGATTACTAAAAAAGCAAAGATTTCAGTTAGAGTATATCTCTAGCACGTACAGTTAACAACAAATATATAAACAAAAATTAAGAAACTGACAGGGCCCATCATATTTTTAATATAGTCAACCCTTGTGTGCAAATCAGAAATAACAGTTCCAACAACCAATATGAAAATTTAGTTTAGCAGAGCTTCTTTTTGCTTTCCTCAAAATAAACAAATATGCATTACTGTCCTTATCTTTACCTTCAACCATACAGATTTTTGCGTAATGTTTAGATTTTTGCCTCATATTTTTGGTCTGTTCCACATAAATGTGTGTCTTTCTGGCAAATCATTGAGGATTGAAGTCATTAAATAATGACAGATATTTGAGTTTCAGACTTCATAGCCTTAAGAAAATGAATGCTAACACAATAACTTTAATTCTAGCAACTTTCTAAGTTTATATGAACAATATTTAAAATCTGTCCCTATTTTGGGCCTTTGTCCTCCCATTATTTTAGCTTTGTCCAGATTTCTTGTGTTACAAAGTTGAGAGGTATGATTAGATCCCTCCTGGTGACAATATAGCTATACTGGAAGATATTCTACATTTCATATTCATAACATTTCCACAAGAAAAATATATTACTGGGTGGTGTGAATTACAATTGGTCGGAGATAAACTCTAACTCCCCTACAGCTAGAAAGAACTCATATCTTTTCACACAACTAATTAATAGCCCCACACATAATAGCAAGGCATCAAATTCCCTATTAGACCGGATCCTAGTATTAGATCCTATCATTCTGCAGATACAATGTCAGCTTCTCCTAGTAATCATTTCCCATTCTAAATGATGAGGCATCTCATACATCCACTTAAACAGAATGCTAAATCAGGACAGAGAAAAGACATGGAAAGAACGGCAAAATATAAAACACCTCAATATCTTGAAAACTTCAGAATGCTTTGCAATCATGGTAGAAAGCAAATCAATGAAGACAAGAACTATACAACCCTAAAAACATTTCGACATCCATTAAAGAAATCTTACATCCCAGCCAAAAACTCATTCCAAACCCCTCTTCTGATAATTCACCACTCAAAAATGCAATACAGTTCAACACTTATTTTATAGTCAGATTAGCATTTCTGACCAAGGATTCCTCAACATCTAATCCCAACCCTGTCCCGCAGCCATGTATCCTCACATCCTCTTTCACCTTCGGACCTGTGCCCACAGTTTATATAAACTACTCAAACAAACTTAAACAGTTTTCATCTTCAGCTGATAACCCTCCATGCGAGTTCCTAAAACAGTAACCAGTGGCATTACCTATCCTGTCTCAGTCCTTATAAATAGGTCAGTCCAGGAACCCCACATTCCTTCTCTCTGGAAAATGTCACACATTATCCCTCTGCACATGGCATTACCTATCCTGTCTCTGTCCTTATAAATAGGTCAGTCCAGGAATCCCACATTCCCACTCTCTGGAAAATGTCACACATTATCCCTCTGCACATGGCATTACCTATCCTGTCTCTGTCCTTATAAATAGGTCAGTCCAGGAACCCCACATTCCTTCTCTCTGGAAAATGTCACACATTATCCCTCTGCACATGGCATTACCTATCCTGTCTCTGTCCTTATAAATAGGTCAGTCCAGGAATCCCACATTCCTTCTCTCTGGAAAAAGTCAAACGTTATCCCTCTGCACAAAGGAGGAAACTCAACAGACACAAATAACTTTAGACTTTTAGCAATCTTATCTCCACTCACCAAAATACTTGAAAATGTATTCAAAAACAACTGTTAGATAATCTCTGCAGGAAGAACTCATATCCCCTACATATTCCTATAGTATTAGCACTGCCCTTCTAACCTATAGAGACACTGTCAATAAAGCTAGAGAGAACAGCAAATTAGTCTCTTCCTTATTTCTAGACTTGTCTATAGCCTTTGAAAGTTTGTCAAAGCAAACTTCTACTTCAAATGTCCTCACTAGGTCTCTCTCAGCCCACCATCCTGTGATTCAAAAGCTACCTGTCCAATTGTTATCTGTCAGTAAAATGGCCCTCCATGCTCTCTCCTTACCTCCCAGTCACCACGGTGTACCACAAGGCTTTGTCCTTGGTCCCCTCCTCTTTAACATTTTCACCAACACCTTCTATGGGTCCCCTTCACATGGTCGAACTTTTAAAATCTCGACTTTCATATGACCGAGACCATATGATCGAACTTTTTAAAAGTTTGAATGGTCTGAATGGGGATCTCCATAGAGCACGGAACGGGAAGATTTCCCTTTACCACAATGTAGTGCATTCTCAGAGTTGGTATATTTAAATAGTGGGGGGTGTAGGGGGGCTTGCCCCTCTGCTAACAATGTTTTAATTTTTTTTTTAATTTCTTTGTTTTCATGTATTCAAACATTCAAATGTTCGATCATATGATCTCAGCCATATGAAAGCCGAATGTTTGGGTGTTCGACAATGTGAAGTAGATCCCTTCTATATATCCACAAAACAGACCACCCTAATACAATATGCAGATGATTCCATTCTTATTTGCACATCTGACAACATGATACACCTCCAAAAAATTACTCAGGAAGCTTTAACAGCCACTGAAACATGGCCTCACAACTCTCAACTCACAACTCATGCTCAATCCAAATAATACCAAACTACTACTTCTCCCTCCAAAATCCCCTATCTCATGAAAATACAAAATTTGAAGTAATCTCTCTTGATAATGCAACCTTTGAAGTAACTTTTCATAACAAATTATTAGTGGTGATAGTGGTTGATAGTCATATATTCAACACGCATAGACAAAATTGCATAAAAAAGAAAAACTCATCAAACACTAGGGATGCTTACAGATCCAAAGACATTCTCATTGATGCAAGAACTAGCTTCCAGGCTTCACAAAAATGAAAACTTGAACAATGCTATAACAAAGTTGCTAAATTTGCAGCAAATCCCCCCTTCAGAGCCCACCACTGCATAGCACCAAAATGCCTAAACTGGTTAGAACTGCCTCAAGTAACATATACACATTTTCTTACCACCTATGAAATTATCCAGCATCCACCTGCCTGTCCAGCACTAATAACAACTGTACATAACTATATTTCCAGTCTGTCATTGTGATCCAGTGACCAAAAATTCGTGTCAGTCTACAAATATATCAGCTCTGCTGGGCATTGTCTGTACTTGTACAAGGTTGCTAAGGCCAGGCACTCCTTACTTGTATCCGTCAGGTCAATACACTCCCTCCCTTCTTTTAAAACCACTCTGAAAGACTTCCTATCTAAAATCTGTCTCTATTGTTGCTCAAAACCAGGATAAACTATATCCCTAATGTGAACGTGTACCTTTCCATTCCTTATACCTCCTTACTCTCCCTTCTTCATTTACTTCCTTACTTCTATCATGTTCTCTTCCCTGACTATCTCTCTAAGTATACTATAAACCTCTTTCCCCTCACTTCATATTACAATTCTTGTTTGTACTAGACTAACTTATCTTTAATTTCTCTACAAACTGTCTAAAATTTATCTAAATATTAAATGATCATCATATAACTTGTATTGATTCATTCTTAACAAATCATTTTATATTATATCTGATTTGTTATAATTATTTTTGT
This sequence comes from Protopterus annectens, assembly GCF_019279795.1. NCBI lineage: Eukaryota > Metazoa > Chordata > Ceratodontiformes > Protopteridae > Protopterus > Protopterus annectens. Next base: position 86,862,417 of record NC_056741.1, read on the forward strand.
TTTATTTTAGAAGATTGCAAAATTATTGTTCATAAAATGTTTTGTAATAATTTGGATCTGTTCTCATTGGGCCTTTGCTGAAATTGGGCTTCTACCCAGTTGGACTTTCCTGGTAATCAATTGTCAATAAATAAATAATTAAATATAGATGATCACAGACATATTACCTTGTATGCACAGTGCATATGAGCATTAGATGATAATAAAGAAATTTATTTTATACATAAATTGGAATAGCTGTATAAGTCCTTGGCCTTTTCATGTCTGAAGCCAACACACACTTTTCCTTAAAAGAATGCTGATCCAACGTTGAATAAATATCTGCTTAAACTCTTAAGTGGACTGATTTTTTTCCTCTGGAAAGAGTACTTTATTTATTTATTTATTTATTTATGTATTTTGATACGTTTTGCTAAGTTAGCTGCAGCCAGGATCTGACATTCTGAACAGTTATCCTTATTCCTAATCTTTTACCTTGTCCTGTAGACTGTCAAGGCTGTAGGCTAGGATACCAGATTAGTGCCTCATGGATTTCTCTGTCTTTTTTCCAAAGGCCCAAAATAAGGACAGAGTATAAATATTGTTCTTATAAACTTAGAACATAGCTAGGATACCAGGATTTGTGTTCACATGCATTTTGTGAATGACATGAAGTCTGAAATTCAAATGGATGTAATTATTCAGTGACTTCAGTTCTTGGTGATTTGCCAGAAATCCACAAATGTTATGCGCTATAGGTCAAAAATATGAGGCAAACATCCGGACAGTTGAGAGGTATGAGCAAGAGACTTGCTGTTATTCATAGTCAAATGGCATATATTAAATATATTAAAGCAATGATTAGTGACTATGTAAAAGTTGAAGAAATTCAAATGACAAATGTGTCATACATTTGCTAAAACCCTGGGACAGTCTACTTGACCCACGTGTACCTTTTCAAGGACTGCCCAGAAACAATGTCTGATGAAGTCATTTGGTCAGAGTCACACAGTAGACAAACTACGCCTGAGGAAATCAAACCCTGCACTTGAGGAAGCAGCTCATTAACTGCTCATAGGCTTATGTATCTGCACTAAGTACCAGACAATCTGCTGTAGCCTAGCATAGTGCATTTCACAAGTGCCTGCAAAAAGCAATCTAAATTAAAATGTATGAATAGTTAAACCATTTACATGAAACTCGCAGACTTTATGTTGTTCAGTTTATTAACAGCTAAATAATAAACACTATGTCACAATCAACAAAACAAGGAAACCAAGGATCATACTCCAAAACATGCCTCATATGATGATTATGTTCCTCCTGTTTATTACAACTGATTCCTGCCTTTACACCATATGCCACCTGGGATGCAGAAACCAAGCATTTACACACACACACACACACACACACACACACACACACACACACACATACACACATACATACACACTCATACGCACACATACACACACACACCCTCATACGCACACATACTCACATGTATACACACACACATATCCCACTTTAAAATAGTCACAGTTCATGCAATTCAAATGCTTTTGCTATACCCCAAAGTTCCATCCTATCTGCATTCTAGTGCTTACATGGTCAGAGTTCAAAGAACTTAAAGAAGAAACTGGTGCTTGAAAACAACAGCTTGTGGTAGTGTATAACCAGCCAGGGTTTTGGGTGGCAGTTTAAATTACCTCTAGTGTAATCCACCACTGCCTGTAAGGGAAGTAAGCAGAAACCCTTTAAATGAGAAGACAGCTGGATTGTTACCTGGATTGTTACCTGCCTGTGGTGAAGGATATTTTGTTTTATTCCTCTTGGTGGAACTAAAAAGAGTAGTGCTTTATTATTGTGAGGTCTTTTCTCAACATTTTACTGTGCTTATAAAGAAATGTTGCATCTGAGTGTAAAAATATATATTTGTTTTGACTTGAGCTGTGAAAAGCCTATAACAGAAACATGAATAAGTAATTTGTTTTGACTACAAAATTAACTGTTTGGTATGAACTACATTTTCATCTTTTCTGAACATTGCTGATAGAAATAATGAAATTAGTGAATAAGGTTGACAACAAGCTGCGGTGGTGCAGTGGTAGTGTTGTTGCCGCACAGCAAGAGGTTCTCCTGTTAGATTCTTGGCTGGAGTGCCTTCTGTGTGGAATCTGCATGCCCTCCCTGTGGTTGAGTGGCGTTCAAATGATGTGTGAATGGGTGTGCCTTTGCTGAAGGTTGGGTGTTGAGCTGGCAACTCAACACCATAAAAAAATCTACTGCCAATCATTAGTGGCCTGGAGTTCTGCTGTGGCGACCCCTAACTGGGAAAAGCCAAAAAGAGAATAAGGTAGACAATGAGAAAGAGAGAAAAGTGAGATGACTCCTGGGACAAAAAGGTGTGAGTATCTGATAGGACGCATATCTGATAGTAATTAAGTGTGATGAAAACAAACAAAAAGTATTGAAGTAGCTTTTATCATAAAAAGTTGTCAATATTAGATCCACATTTCCTTCTCTGCTCTTAGTATGTGTTTTCCTTTCCTTGTTGCAAGGAGTTCCTGATTGTGGTCTCAGTCATGCAGTTTACTACTTGGAAACAGACTTGTTTAATATTAAAATGTTAATAATAGTGTCTTTATCCCTGCACGGCAAAGGAATTGATTATTCTCTGTTACCATTTGTAGGCCATTCACAGGCATTTGGTTATTCCACCTGAGAGTTGTTACTAGTTCTAGAAGTATAGCTTGACTTGTCCAGTGTGTAACCATTTGCTTGTCATGTGATGAATTTCTAGAAATTGCTATCTCAGTGGCTTAGGCTGTGTTGGTGATTTTTAATATTTTCCTGAATTTCTACACATTGCAAACCAGTATGCAATACAAGAGATATTCACTAGTGATTTTATTCTGTTTGTAACCCTGAATGCCCTCCTGGGGGCAGACATCTTGATGAGAATTTGTTTTCTTGCAAGGCTAAATCTTCCCCATAATACACTGTGAGGGCACTGCCTATGAGATTACACTTCCTATGGTTGGGCTGTCACATCAAAGTTCCATTCACTTTGAATGGAAGAACTGAGAAGTAGTGCTAACTTTGAGAGGCCTCAGTATAAATATCATTAACTCTGCTTAAATGCCTTTTACAAATGTGTTTCCTACTGATGTGTTTAATATTCTGTGAAAAAATCTTCCATAAGTATAAACTAATTGCAAAGATAACAGACTTTTTTTACAGACTGAAGCTTTCACTGCTTCAGCTGCTTCTAAAGTTACTCCTCCCATATCCCTCCTTCAGCCCGTCAGAGTATCACACTTCTTGCCATGCAAGGTGCAGCTAGTCTGCTATGCATGACAATGCACAACACACTCATAGATCAAGCTGCCTGGTGTACCAGGAAGTGTTCACTCATATGATGTGAATAACATTTTCACAGTAAATAATGTTACAAAATTGTTTTATTTAAGTATTCCAGAAACCATGCCATGTAGCATGCACACATTATAATTCATACTAGCTGCTCCCAAGTATTGATATGTCTGAAAGGTAATATAACAGAATGGTCTCATTTCAGAGAGATCTTGACATTAATAATGCAGTCTTCAGACCTGTTTTCTTCTCAAACAAGTCAATGATATTGCCTTCTACTTTCTATTACTGTTTCTTTAGTGTCCATATATTCATAGATCCAAACAAAAATGACCAGATACAGGTTGGCATATATTTATAGATATAAAATCAAATACTTATAGGCAAAATGAAGCACAGCAAGCATATAAAATAAACCAAGTCGTACTTTATTTAGGTAAGCGTTTTACCACATCAACATGGCTTCTTCAGACCTTAATGATACATGTTTATTCAACGTACACTTATAAAACATTTCAACTTAAAAACATCCAATAATATGTATTGTCCCCCACCCCATTCATCAGTGACATCATCATCCAAGCTTTCTTAAAGGCGTAGAATGCTTTATAAACAAAGTTAAGCATTTGAGCACTCCATCACGACTACCAAAATATATTTAAACTTATATATACACAAAATCCCCTAGGTAAACCTCTAGCTTTGCGTATAGGTTTAATGGAAACCATTTCATTAAGTCCAGCTCCCTTGTCAGCCCCAAGTTTCAAAATCCATCTCAATTCTGCCCCTTCAGTTTTATTTTCTACATTACCCATTCTGGCTGTTATAACTTCAATCACCCTAAATTTAAAATCATGCTCAAGTCTAGTGTTCAGGACATATTTAGCTATGGCATTATTTTTATTTCCATACTTAACACTATATAAATTTTCTCTAATACGTTCCCTAAGGGTATGATCTGTCTTCCCTATGTAAAATCTTTGACAACAGATGCATCTTGCCATATACACTATATGCTTAGCATTACAATCAGCCTTAACATTGAATCTATACTGTTTACCTGTGTGTGGATGTAAAAACTCAACTGGTTCTTTATTTATATGCTCACAATATCTACATTTACCACACAAATATGTTCCATCATGCATCTTGTATGTAGATTTAACCTTATCTGGATAACAGTAATTTTTTCATCAGTTGGCAGTTTTTATAACAATAACTCGGATTCGTTCCTACCAGTTTAGCAATCTTTTCATCTGTTAAGAGGATGGGGCAATTTTTCTCAATCACTTGCTTTATGCTATTAACATTACTAGTATACAATATAGTATATTTAACCTGTCCATACCCTTCTCTTTTCTTCACAGTCACTTCTGCATCTACTTCCTCTGTTCTCACTTTATCAAAATATGGCTTCGCCCTTCCCCCTCTCATTCCTTCCACTTCAGTCAAAATTCCCTATGTCTCATTTCGTTTATATCCCCTAGCTTCAAAGTTACTCTCCAGTTGTTCTATCTCTTTACTGAAGCCTTCCTCTTTATGTTGTAACCTTGACATTCTCATCCCCTGACCTTTAACCACAGTTTTAAATACACTCATGGGATACACACTATCCCTATGTAAAATGTGATTTCTATAACATTCTTTTCTATAAAGACCGGTGGTAAATGGTAAATCATATTCTCTGGTAACCATAACATCCAAAAACTCAATCAATATTAATGAAGACTTAATAGGGAACTTGAGAAAGTCAGATGTAGTTTGTAAATACTCCACAAACATTTCTAACTGTTGTTGCATTCCCTCCCAAATCAAAAACATGTCATCCTCAAAATGGTGGTAAAATTTAATGTATTTTTAAATATGTCTGTGCAAAAAACTCTCTCACCTTGCCATTGTACTACCACTGAATTCACTTAACTATTCGCACAGCTCGTACCCATGCCTATCCCATGTTCTTGCAAATAATATTGACCACACTATCACATCACTATCAAAAATCACATTCTACATAGGGATCGCATTCATCCCAGGAGAGTATTTAAAAATGTGGTTAAAGGTCAGGGGATGAGAATGTCAAGGAGGGTCATCAGGTTGTTGCTTCAGATTGCTCTGCTGTGACTCCATCAGAGGCCTTCATGGATCTGACTTCTCACATGTACTTGGAGGCTTTTCAAATGTCTTTTCCAGATGTTGAGAGGGAACCTTAGCTGATTATATCTGAGGGACCGAGAGGGATTCTGCAGACTGTAGTATGAGAGGAGATGTTTACTACACTTGTAGAGTATCGGCAAGTGTTTGGTCATGCTAAGGTTTTTCGTGCATACATTCTACAAAAAAGAAACAAAAAAAAAACAAGTATATTTCTTCTGCAGTTAGTGATCCCCAATGTGAATGGCAGGATTTTACTCAGGAGTTGTTTTAAAACCTCTTCAAGGGGTGTCTGTGCGTGTCCCTCCCTGGTCTTCTACTCTTATTAAGAGATCTAGAGAGCAAGAGTCTTTTGATGAGGATCTGGAGACTGGGGAGGGGTCCTCAGATCCATTCCCCCTTGGATTTTGGGTATGAGGAAGGGAATTCCATCAGTCCAGAGTCTTCTTTAGAAGAGTTCTCCTTTGGGGACACTATTTTACATACGATGGAATTCTTCAAGTGGGATTGTGCGCAGGTTTCTGATATCCAGAAGCGGTATTATGAACTCCTCCAGATGAAGTCTTGCAAACCTGCTGCTCCTCCAGTTCTGACTGCTCTCTTGGATACCTTTTAAGCAGCTTCTGTAGCACCTGATTCTCAACCTCTAGCTCCCAGGAAACCTGACAGATCTTACAAGGTGCCTGATGATTCTAAATTTCTGTAGAAGTGTCCTTCTGCTGATCCTTCTGTGGTTTATGTCTACTCTGAAAAACCTCCAAGCTGTTGCCTTCTACTAAGTTGCTTCCTTCAGACATGATAGCAGGGCCATGGAACTGTTGTGCAAATAGGTTTATACTGCTGTCACACTGGCATTTAGGACTATTAATTACTGGACCCATGTGACTAGGTATATTTTCCCTTCATTTCTCAGATTTTTCAAGTAGTTTCTGACATTCCTGACTCTGAAGGGAAGCTTTTGGCCCTTTCATTATTGGATTCTACCTCTCAAGTGGCATACCACTCCATTAAGTGCAGCTATGATGCAGCTAACTCTTTTTCTTGGGCTGCTGCATTTGGTTATGTTTTGAGGTGCTACTCTTGGCTTCATCTTCAGATCTTGCCTGATGACATTAAGGCCAAATTATTGGATGCTCCTTTAGACAATAAACATCCTTTTGCCTCTGCTGCTACTGAACTTGTTAAATCCCACCAGGATAAGGGCAAGGCCTTGCAGGAGTTGTTTCTCTTAACCCTACGTTTCAGAGGAATTACCCTTCTAAATCTACTTTTGTTTACAAGCAGTCTGACCCTCGACCAAAGGGTAAAAAGGGTTTTAGACATGTACTTCCTGCTAAATCTGCTAACTCAGACTGTACTTTAGGCTCTTGACTCTTCTAGTTCAGCTGTTTCTGGCATGATAAAAAAGATACTTTTTCTGAAGCAGTTCAAAATGCCCGCACACAAGACCTTAACCTGGTCTGTGACATTAATAGAACTTGTTGGCAGAACAGATTTGTGTCCCAAAGACTCCCCCGTCTGTGGAATAGAGAGACTCCCTCTCCATGTCAAGCAGGGTACCTCTCTAGCTTTCTTTAAGATGAACCTGGGATGATTGGATGGGAAACATAAAATATACCTCTGGGGTCCCACCAGTTTCCCTGATGGACAAGCGAAACAGGTGCTGACTTTGAGGGAACATGGATGAAATTCTTGGCTAGGCTTATAAGAGCCTCCGGGCCAATAGCCTAGTATCATCCTGTGACTTATGAACCTTTGAATCATAAAATGATTGTGAAGGGACTACTTCTGCTTTTTTCTCCTCATCATTATGATTCAGATTTTGAGGAAAGCATAGCTTTTGACAGTCCCTTTGAAGGGTTTTCTTTTTTTGTTTTTTTAAACTATTTCCAGAATGAATCATTTTATTGATAACATTATGACATTCTTCTGGCTATAAAAAAGTACTATGATTTATTGCTATTGCATTTTCCTGTGCCAACCCCAATTCTCCAGTTCTTTCAGCACAGTAACTTGTCTGACAGCCAACCTGCTCCTGCCAAGAAAACAAATAAATTGTGTAAGATTCCTCAATCTTATCTAGCAGGTTGAATTCACTAATCCCAGATCACACTCAACAGTTATTTCTCTGGTGAACTTAGCCACTGCTAAATATGTGCTTAATATGAATCCCTCCCTTTCTGATAAGGATGGGAAAGCTCTTGATAGATTTAGGAAAAATGTGTGTTCTTTTGCAAGACCTGTTTTTAGAATTCTCAGCTCTCAAGCTCATGCGTTAATGTATGTGTTTGCCTCTTCTGAGAAAATAAGTAATGTTATGACATCTATTTCCTCTTCTGAGGGAAAAAAAATATTTGTGCAAACTGATTGTTTCTATGTCTCAAGTGGCTACTCACTATTTGGAAGGTGGGAAGTTGGCATAATGATTAAGATGTTTACCTTACCTAAACAAGGTGCAGGGTTTGATTTTCACGTGAGATCATTGATTAGGCTTAAAATGGTCTCAAAGGGCAGTTAGCCTAGTATGAATCTAGGAATTATGATTTTGCTGATGTCAATTCAAACTCCTGTTTTCCCTCCTGTTATTCAGCACCTGATGAGTCAGGGGCTGAGGGAAGCTTCTCCCCTCCTCATATAGGAGAAAGATTTTATTCAAGAATGCTTCAAGAGTCAAATAAAGAAGATTCACAGAGGCCAGTTCTGCACCTGTTCTTCCTTCCTAAACCATTTTGCAGTTCTGCCCAACTTCAAATGTTGCCCTTTACAACTTGTTACCTCTTATTCCCCATTTGTGTTTTAGTGACCTGAGATTTGTAATACACATCATATTCATATAACTCCAGATTTCAGACATTTCTTAAAGTTTTCTGTCTCACACTCTCAGTTCTCTGCATTACCCTTTGGTCTATCTACTGCTCCAATGGTATTTACAAAACATCAAGCGACAGTGATAGCCAGCTGCAGACTGCAAGGTGTTCACATTTTTTTCTTACATGACGTGTTCATCTTTGCAGTGATTTTTTTTTTCAGTTCATCTTTGCAGTGATTTTTTTTCAAAGTGTCAGGAATCTCTCTGTTGGGTGAACTCTCTTATATGTTCTCCAGGAACCCCAGTCTGTGTAAAAGTCTTGTTTAAATCCTCCACATAGGATTGTTTTCCTGAGGTGTCTCCCAGATACATTAGTTCAAGATCTATTCCTGGGTTTCTCCACTCAGACATCTATCTCAGCCTGGGATTTTCTCTGGATTCTGGGCCTCATGGCATCAATGATTCTCATGATTCCTCTGGCAAAACTCCACGAGACAAATTTAGTAGTACTTAAAATATGTAGGACACCAACTTGAATATACTCTGACATGCCAGATTTTAGTTTGAGGTTTGTGAAAAGAAAGATTATTTGGTAGAGAGATCAATTTTATCATAATACAAATCTCCTTTTTCCCTTTCAGTTCTAAAATAGTCTGTAACAACACACACCTCAGACTTTGCTTGGGGAATAGTGTCTCTGGAGATTAAAGTGGAGTTTTTTTTAACAGAAATGATGGACCCAAAAATATAAATTTAGAAATGATGTTGGCTGTTATAAATGCTCTCAACATTCTCAAACATCTATGGTCACCAGGACTGTTACAAGTGTCTACAGTCAATCCCCTCAGTAAGGTAATGTCGGGCCACTAGATCCTACCCTCTGTGTAGATTCTCCATGGCAGCCTGCAATATCAATTTTAGCACAGTGTCACTCTACAGGCATCTTACATTTAATCACAGCAACATTTTGTAGCAAACATGCTGAGCAAGACCAGGACAGACTCTCATGAGTGTAAATTGAATCAAGGAGTCTTCCAGAAATGTATCCATCAGTGGGGAACACCTTAAATAGATCTTTTTGCCTCAACTCACTACAGTCAGTTAACAAATTTCTGCTCCAGGACTCCATGCACAATACTATGGACAGGAATGTTCCTGTATGCTTTTCCAGTAACGTCCAGGATCATTCTGAAAACTCAGAAGAACTCTCTAAAGTTATTACTACTTCTACCACCACCGTAACAGATACAAGCATGCAAAATCTGAAGGTAATGCTACTCAATGCTAGAAGTCTAAACCTCAAAATGCACTCTCTCAAGGCATTCCTAAAAATGGAGAACATCGATATCTGTGCAGTAACTGAGACCTGGTTCAAGGCTCCAGAGAGCACCTTTGAAAAAACAGGCTACAACTCTTACCACACTTTTCAGCCACCAAACCAAGACCGAAACACTAAAGGTGGAGGAGTGTCCATATTCACCAAGGATATTCACACCTCCAGGCTAGTTGCTCAACACAATGCATCTGAAATTTTCAAGGTGCAACTAACACTAGGTAAGACTGCAATCCAAACTGTAGCTTGCTACAGATCCCCCACCATGCCCCAAGGTTCTCACTACACCTTTCTAAACATACTGGACAATATTAAGATACAACCAAACACCCTAATACTGGGTGATTTCAACTACCCTGCTATTAATTGGGAAAACTACTCGGGTACTAACACCTTTTCCCAATGGTTCTTGGAATTCATAAATTCCAACAACCTGGATCAACTAATCAATTGTCCCTCCAGGGGCTCCAATTTCCTAGACCTGGTCATTACCAACATGGGAGATAGATGCTCCACACCAGTAGTCACCCCCTCATTGGTCAGGTCTGACCATAGGCAAATCACCCTTGACATTCACATCCCACCCCCACCCCCCAGTAAGGAAACTTCCTTTAAAAAACTTTTCCAAAGCCAAATTCATGCTACTCAAGTCAGAAGTAACAAACTTCATGACACTCATGCAAATGGGAGCTGAAAGTTCGACTGCTGAATCTTACACTAAGGCACTGTATGAGCACATCCACTCGTGCATGAATCGTGCCATCCCAAATAGAACCAAGATGCTCTCCTCCAAAAAAAGGAAGCCGATCTGGTGGTCCCCTGCCATAAACAAACTATACAACATAAGAAAGAATCTGTTGCAGAAAAGAGGAAAATCCCAGGATGCAAAAAACTCCCTTACCAGCCTCAGTAAGAAGCTGAGATCCCTCATAAAATCCTCCAAAGCTAGTTACAGAAATAAAATTGCCAAAAATTCCAAAGACAGCCACAAGGCATTATATAGTTATGTCAAGAATCTAAATGTCAATGCTCAGATATGCTCTGAGCTACAACAGAATGGCATTAAATATACTGATCCCAAGGATATTGCCAATATCCTGGCAGATTGATTTAGTGCAAACTTCACACCCCTCTTACCCACTAAAGGGCCCATCTCAATACCAAAAGATTGCCAAATTATGGTAATCATAGCAACACAGGTAGAAACTGCACTCTCCAAAGCTAAGAATACAGCATCCATGGGACTAGATGACATCTTGGGCTGTGTACTACATGAACTACAAAATGAATTGGCACCTCACCTAAGTGTCATGTTTAATCATAGCCTCACCTCAGGCTTCGTGCCCACTGAGTGGGGCACAGCTACAATTATCCCGCTCCACAAGGGGGGATCCACCTTGGATCCCAGGAACTATCATCCCATCAGTCTGATGAGCCTGATCTGCAAGGGCATTATCATGCAACTTATAAACAAAAACATTGGCAACCTTCATACACTGGACCCCACCCAGTTTGGGTTCGTGAAGGGCCGATCTTATCTCCTGAACCTGACTGACTTCTTCGAATCAGTCTCCAGAGCTGTGGATGAGGTAAGGAAGTCCACACAGCCTAGCTGGACCTCACCAAGGCCTTTGACACCATCCCCCACTCTGGAATCATAGATAAACTTACTAAGCTGGGCATAAATCCCTACATCACTCTATGGGTTGCCAGCTGGCTTACTGACAGAACCCAGACTGTAAAAGTAGCCGACTCCAAATACAGCTCCAGACAAGTGACAAGTGGAGTACCTCAGAGTTCATTCCTGGGACCACTCTTGTTTGGCATCTACTTCTCTGAAGTATAGGCCAACACTAAGGGACTCTGGCTAACAAAGTACGCAGATGACTGCAAACTGGGAGCCATTACTGAATCCCCAAATGATGTGGATATTCTACAAAAGGGCCTTACAGAAACAGATGCTTGGTGCCAGAGCCATAGGCTCAAGATTAATGCCAAGAAATGTATAGTTATCCCCTTTGGGAAAAACCATGTACACATAGATGGCAGTACACTAAACACCGAACGTATGATGAGAGACTTAGGGACACAGGTGGACAGTGGTCTCACCTTCAATAACCACATCACTACAACAGTCAGGAAATCCTTCTATGTGGCACACCTCATCAATAAGGGCTTTTCATCCAGAAAAAAAGAGGTCATTGTCCCATTGTAATAATCCCTCATTAGACCCATTATAGAGTACAACACCCTGTTTGGTATGTACCTCACAAGATATATGCAACAGCTGGAAAAGCCACAGAAATACCTCACTAAAAGAATCACAGGCCTATAGCAAATGCCCTATACTGACCGTCTAAAGAAACTCCAGCTATACTCTGTGGCATATCATCTCCTCAGAGGCGATCTCTGCTTAACATACAAGGCCATGTCAAACCCTGAGCTGTTCGACATGCTCCACTTAAAGAAATCCCAATCCCTCAGAGCCACACGCTCCAGGGATCTAAACCTTGCCATCACAATGAACAAAACATGCTGGAGGGATAGGTTCCTGACCCAGAGACTCCCCATACTCTGGAATAGACTGCCCATACATGTCAAGCAAAGCACCTCCTTGGCGCTCTTCAAAAGGAACCTTGTTGATTGGATGGGAGATAGGAAATTCACCCTGGGGATCACGTTAGTCGCCCTGCTAGACAGGGGTCCAGGGAAGTAACTCTTGTGAGAAGAAATATCCAGGGAAATGTTATGGCTAGGCTTGTATAGGCCCTAGGGCCGATAGCCGAGTAACAACCTATGAACCTATGAACCTATTATGGTGACTCCCTTCTGAAGGATATGAACTCCAAAACTCAACTGTCTGTTATTATATAATGGTTTGCCAGTAAACTACAGATTTTATGTGGGAAAAAACAAAAATATGAAGCAGAAATCAGGACATTCGGCAAAATTCAGGAGAGTTGAGAGGTATGAGTCAAAGTAAACAGTATAAGATGAAGCTTCTCAGTAACTTGTAGCTTTAATCCTCTGCTCTCATCTGAAATAATTATAATAAGTGGAGAAGATGATGATCTACAGACAGGGAGATGAAAAAACAAAATGGTTAAGGCGGGATCAATGGGCCAGTGACCTAACATAACAAGGAATGTTGACGCAGAAGAGATTAGGAGAAATGAGTGAAGTGTAGGGGTATGTAATCAAAATGCAAACTAACAACGTTGTGTGGATGAGCTCAGACTGACAGCATTGCCAGCCTATCCTTTTACCATGTGCAAACAGTAGAGTCTTTTTAACAACTCAGCCATCTTGACCATGCCACTATCCCCAGACCCCCACACCACCACAATACTCTCTCTCATTCCATCCCATACCTACTTCAACCATAAACGGCTTCTCAATTTAAAACGTACTATTCTTGCCCCCGATGACATACCAGCGAATATATCAAAACATAGCTGATTCCCTGGATTATCCAGTTTCCATCTTAATAAACCATTCTGTTAAAGAAAGTTAAGTTCCTGCTCTGTAGAAAAAATCTTCTATCATACATTTACATAGTGATAATTATACCATTCTCTCCAGCTATAGACCCATAGCCATTATATCACCCCTGTCTGAAGTTCTTGAAAAATGTATACAACCCCAACTGCTTACTTTCATTATTGACAACAATCTGCTACCTTAAAAACAAAATGGTTTCCACCTAAATCACAATACTACTTCTACCCTCCTCAGATTCATCACCCCAGTAAACCAAAGAAGAAACAGACAATTTTGTCTTAGCAATATTTCTTGACCTGTGTGAGGCTTTAGGTACTAGCTCACATCTAAAACTACTACATAAATTGTCTTCCCTGGAACATGACACATCTTAACTGCCCTGGCTTACAAATTACCTCTCTCACAGACAATAAGCTGTAAAATGGTAAGGTGACATCTCTTCTTTTCTCTCTATCCATGAGCATCCTTCAAGGCTCAATTCTAGTTCCTTTGCTATTCAGCATATTCAAAAATAGCTTCACACAGCAACCAGACATGCCACCATTATCAAGTATGCAGATGACTAAGCTCTTATTTGCCCTGCCAAAAACCTGAATAAACTACAAGAGCTAACCCAAGAATCCCTCTCCTCCATTAAGACATGGCTTGGTAGCACATCCTTTGCCCCAAAATAATCCAAGCTGATTATATATACCCACCAGCAAATATTCAAATAAAAATATATTTTCTTATTTTCATTATAATCTTCTGCTGCACCATAGATGGTTATCAGTGATAAAAAAAAAACAGAAATTTGACTAAATATAAAACAAGCAAAAAGAAAAAAAATTGCACCAAAACCCCAGGGTCCTCTACTGGGTTAAACCTTACTTGACAGATAATGCTAGAAAAATATTGCAGTCTTCCTAATCCTACCTCTTTTCTATTCATTAATTTGCAAACTACTCCAACTAGTCTGCTTTAGCAATGTTACAACAAAGTAACTAAATTTACTGTTAATCTGCCTTAAACCCCCATGGCTCTCCAATGGTTCTCTCTTTTTTTTGGTTCACTCAGACCTCAGTTATAGTGGCCCAGCGCTCAGTGCACCATGTCCACTCTGGGTCTACCAGCCTCCTCCTAGCCCCACCTGACTTGCTCCAGTGTGATAGTCATAGATCTTAAGGGTGTCATAGGGGTTTGGTTATCTTTACTTACATGTGATTTTTTTTTTTTTTTTATACGCCCTAGGCACTTTTCCCTTTCCCCTTCTCTCATGCTCACTCTTTGCATCAGAGGGCAATTACCTTATAAGCACGCCTCACCTTAGGGAGCGTCACCAGCAAGAACTCTCTCCCCAAAATGGGAACAGTTATCCCCTTCCAGTCACTCCATCAGTCACCCAAACAGCTAATCGAACCCAGGTCAGCTGGGCCGTACTTGGAACTTCATCCTTCTATACCACTAGAACGGCAATGCTGTTTACCTCTTAAGCAGCTACACTAGATAGTGCTGACACACTACCTAACTTTCTCACAACTAGTCACCATCCATAATCTCATACACAAGGTTGATAAATGCACCAGTCTACCATGCAAAGCACTTCACTATACTGAAGTCTCCATGTACTCCTCCTATGTCTTCAATATCTAAAATTCAATCAGTCTTACTCTAAACTAATTGAAAATATTAAGTCCTTTGAGGGATAAGTAGACAAACATCTCACAGAGTCCAGGCTGAGCTCATTTTCTACGCCTAGTAAACCTAGCTCCAGCCTGAAGTGACTATCTTACAGTCGCAGTATTTACTTATGGAGTTTATCTCAATGGCCTTAATACTGTGTTTAGCCTATCTGCTCTACCTCCCTCCTTTTCAAAGTTGAGGAATAATTTTGTCGTAATTACATTCTGGACTGACTTGTTAGTAAATCTGACTGCTAAGTCAAGAATGGTTTCCTGCATCATCATAGGGATGTGATGGCTCTGTAGTTGTATGTTAGGATTAAGTCACTACAAAGAGGTTTCTAAAGAGATTTCTGACTGTAGGGTAGTTTCATCCAGAGCAATGACATTCCATATGACAAATGTTTGACACAGTGACTCAAAAAGTTAGCAAAACTGTTTCAGAAGAAAAAGATAAGATTATCAACAAAATATTAACTTTGTAGATTACAAAGCAGTTGTTATACAAAACATTTGGACAACTAATTGCCATTCCAATAAGAAAATGCTCTGCAGTACTGCTATTCACTAGAGCATTGAACTCAATCAGCTTATCAAAAATGTCACTGTGCACTACTACAGACAACAACACTAAAGCAGGAACATAAATAATGATTCCACCTAAGATGCAACGAAAAGCATCAACCATCAACAGGTATGAAGATTAAACTTCATGGTTTGTAATGGAAACTTTGTGCATGCAAAAACCCTGTGACAGATGGAAAGTCAAATGTAGTGCACAATACCCAAGTAGACATATTACTGTGGTTACAAAATGATTCACTGATACACTGTGTTTCAGGCATGCGCACACATACACAAACACACACACACACACACACACACACACACACACACACACACACACACACACACACACACACACACACACACACACACACTCTATTTTTAATAACATGACTTTGTCCTAACCCTCTATGTATCTTTTTTCTTCCAATTCACAATCGATGATATTGGCTACAGAGTTACTGGCAGGGATTAGATGCAACTTTCAGGTATACAGTAGAAAGAAGAGTAGGGTGGCCTAATGGTTAAGGTGTTTGCCTTACAAACACAAGGTGCATGGTTTGAGTCTCACAAGGGATAATTGGCTAGGCTTAAAATGGCTCGTAAGGGCAGTTAGCCTAGTACTAATCTATGAACCTATGAACCTATAATTAAAGACAATTTATCTGAATGAAATGTGAGGTCTTTCCCTGTCAAAGCAGCAGCTGGGTTGGTGTGTTATGCTTCTTCACGTGATCCTGTCACAAAACTCCAGTTTGCTAATTTAGTACTGTTGCTTTGATGTCCTATGCCATGTTCATGTCAAATATTTATTTAGGTGCTTACCAGCTAAGCACAATGAATAAAGTAAGGAGATATTAATAAGTTACACAGTAAATCTGAATGCCATCCCAAGGCAAAATCAGCTGCTGCTTGTACTATTGTCACTGAAAGTCAACTAAAACTACTGCTATTAAAATACGGAGGAATCTGCAATGAATAAGCAACTGTGAGGACTGAAGGGCATGTTAATTATAGTAGGGAAGCAAATAAAGTGAAAGAAACAACTTAGTATTTATAAATAAATCGCACACAGTATGCAAAACTGTACTGTATGCAACAGTAAAAAGTAGGAGATGATTCAGAACTGCAGACATTACACAATCACAATTACATATAAAGTTTTATTTTGCTCACTGCTGTCATAGACGTACCCATGAGTGGCCTACAATCCTCTGAAAATGAAGTGTACTAGCATTATTTGTGTGATGCTTATAAACTCAACCAGTGCAGAAGGGGGAAGACACAATCCCTGAAACAAGTGGATGTGTGCCCTTGCTCAAAAAACATGAAGTAGAGCATTTCCTGAAGTCCTCAAAGTCACTGAATTATGTTAGGCAGGGGAAAAACAATCACCCATAAGGCACTTAAACTTATAGGTAGAGTTTTCTGCCATATCTGAAGTAGGTTCACCTACAGGCAAAATGTGGTTTGGGAAAAATAAATGATTAATGATACTGAAACCTCTAAACTTCCACTGCAACCCCCCCCAAAAAAATGTAAGCAATAGCAGTGAATATGAAAAGGAATAACCAGTAAAACAAACAAGTTAACACTGTACAAATTTAGCACAGTGTACATTGAGCATCATAATTCTACAGCAAAATTTACAGCCATTTTGAATGAAATGGACAGCACACTCTTCTCTAAAGCAGAAGAGTTTTCTTTTTTTTTTTTTTTTTCCATGAGGAGTACCCAAAGCCTGGGAAAAGTTTGTATGCTGCTGCCTATGGAGTGTAAATATAAAATAATACATTTCTGACATACATTACTTAACTAAAGCAAATCAGGTTGGCAAACACTGCACTAAAAAGTGGTTTGGGAATGTGGGTAATACAGTTATACCATTCAGTTGTTGGGGTCCCAGTGTTAAAGCTGGAGGTTAAAAAGAGGAAGAACACAGGAAAGAAATGGTTGGTACAACATCCTGTAGGAAGGCAGCTGCAGTTTACCTATTTTTAGAGGTGAACTTTTAACTAGGCACACACACACACACACACACAAATGGAAAACCAAACACGTTAGAAAAGCTGAAACGGACCATAGCATTTGGTATTCTCGATTCGGCATTCTGAGTTTTGACACATTTGTAATTCTTACTTGCCAGATTCTGCACTGGATATTCTACTTTTAGGGTGATTGTGTTCAGTCTATTGAAGGAGGAACCCAAAATAAAAAAAGACATGTGCGTGCGCTTATAAATATATAGTTAACATGCTCCATGCCTCTTAAGATTTTTCAAGATCGTCCAGATTTTCTACGCCATACTTTGGTCTGCTCTTTATAAAATTTGTGTTGTTTTGAAAATCACTGAGGTTTGAAGTCACTAAACATACGACACACATTCTAGTTTCAGACTTAATATATCCTTCAGAAAATATTTAATCAACTTGGAAAGTTTATGAGAGCAATATTTAAAATCCATCCCTGTTTCTGGGCCGTTGTCCCATTATTTCAGACTTTCTCCAGATTTCTTGCACTAAGAGATTAAGAAGTATGACATGCTTGCACAAAATTAGTAGCTTCAAATCTGTAGATATCCTTTACTGACTATTGCTGATTGTGTCACTTTGGCACATACTTAATAAAATTAATAGAGTCTGTGAATGGCATAAGCATAGTACATTAGTAGAACTGTCCATTCTATCTATATTTAACCATTTGTGCATAGCAGTTTGCAGCTATCAGAATCTGCATTTTTAGAGTTATTAGTTACTTTTGCATCTCTGATTTCTAACAACATTTGATAATGTTAGTACCTGATATTGTAAGGATTATAAACATTGGGCAGGATTCATGAAGGCTTGCACAGAGTCTAAGAGTAGTGTAAGACTCCATGCAGCCTTCGCGATCCAGGAACAGCCCAAAGTCCGTGTAAGAGACAAGCTAAAACGTCTCTTACACGGAGTCGGCGTGGATAAGCTAATCACCTCACTTGCAGCCGAATAGCATGCAAATGAGGATGATTAGCGATCCAGAAAGCCCAGAACAGCCCGTGTAAGAGCCGTTTTAGCTGCAGAAATGTACTCAGTTGACAACTGAGTACATTTCTGCAAAAACCACAATGAAGCCATGTCAGCTCCAAATAAAGGGTGCATATGTGTCAGGCAGCATGCCAATGGCCAAATATGTGGCCATTGGCAAGGTAACCTGATGCAAAAGTAATAAAAATATCATTTGTTTTTCGGCCGATGTTTAAACCCAGCGCAACCCCGCGCAAACGGGCTGCGCTATATAAAACATAAAAACGAAGGTTATAAACCCACAAATGTGGGTTTTATGCAATACATGGATTTACAATGCAGGGACCAGCAGACCAAAAACAACATGGCCACCGTGTAGTGGTTGCTAAGGGGGGAAGCTGAGTCTAAGAGATGTAACTAAACATTAGTAGGCAATCTGATGCAAATGAGTGTTAGAATACTGAATTCCACTGTCACATAGCAAATGAGCACATTCTGAGTAGTGTAAGAGTTACAGAAGGGGGATAAACAGAGTAGGAGATAGGTGACATCATAGGGGGGAATGGCAGAAAGAATTGCAGTTCATTGGAGGTCAGAGTTACATGACAGATGTCAGACACATATCATGGAAAGAGGAGTGCCACAACATAAGCATGGGAAAGTCAAAAAATGGAAGGTGTACACTGTTGCCTACACCAAAGTTTCTTGCTGGGCGTGCATGCACACGTGTGCGCGCCATGAAGCACGAGTAAGACAGTGTGCGCACGTGTAAGGCAGACTGAGCATGTGGGAGTGTGTTGGGAGATGTTCAACACTGTTTGCGCGGGTGTGCGCACGTTTTAACCCGAATAAGATGATTCTGAACTGTGTAAGCATGTGTGCGTGCATGTAAGTCACTGTGAGCGTGTTTCTGAAGT
>NC_056741.1:86882211-86904020 GCF_019279795.1 Protopterus annectens
AATTGTCCATGACTCCAGTCAAACATGCGCCATGGGTGATACCCACAGGCATGTTGCCACACAGTACACATCTGGAGTGGGTAGCTCACCGTTGCACTTTTGTCCACACATAGATGCGATCATAGCTGCCCAGTGAGACCACCTGTACATCTGATGTGGTTCCACCAGAAAGCCTTAATGCCTGTCTGCAGCCACTGGAGGTTACCACCAATGTCACCATATACGTTGCTGTGGAACAGCATGACTGTGTTACAGACATGGCAATGCAATGCGTCCATATTACGCGCTCGCACAGAAACATACCTGTGTCTTGCTGCCATGCAGTGGCACAGTGCCTGTACTCCCCCACTGTATAGCTATGTGCTGTACACAGCTCACACCAACCACACCTGCACAGACATCTTTGTTACATGCATTCTATCTGTAGCCTGTACACATAACACTGCACTGTGATGTCCAGTTTGATATGGTGCATGTGGTGGGACCTCATTGTCACATGTCCACATGTTGTCGCACATGTTGGCGGAGTACATGACAAAGTGGCGCCAGCCATGTGTACTGTTAACCTGCCTGTGGCCACACGGTGTATCACGGTGATGCATGCAAACTACCATGAATGTGTGTACTGTATGCCTACTGAAATGACACCTGCTTGATGTAGTGTGCACCCCAGGGCAGTATGCATACTACCACTATTAATGTCTGGCCTGCATTCACTGAGCTGTGGTGTGGGAATGCTGCATGCCATCTGCAATATCACATGCATGATGTGTCTGCATGTGTGTGTGTCTGCGTGTGTGTGTCAGCGTGTGTGTGTCTCTGCATGTGTGTGTCTGCGCGTGTGTGTGTCTGTGTGTGTGTGTGTGTGTGTGTGTGTGTGTGTGTGTGTCTGCGTGTGTGTCTGCGTGTGTGTAATGTATCTTACAGTATGTCTTTGTATTCACAGGTGGTGTAGGTGCGTTCCCCTCCTGCGGTCCATCTGATGCTAGTGTCCCCACAGATACTAGCGGTGATGACCATATGCATGAGGCACAGGCAGGGTTGTCTGGGCCAGAAGCTGTGCCATTGATTAACATCCCACCTATGTCCCCTTCATCTCCGCTACGGTTCAGATGCCGACACATACCACATCACCATTGCCCATAGAGGAAGGACAGTCAGCATCTGTTGGCATTGAGCAGGAATGTGTGGTGGCTACAGAAGGTGCGGGTACACACCATGTTGCCAGTGTAATGACTGGTGATGTGCCACACAGGCATGTGGCTGGTGCTGCTCGTAGGAGGAGCTCTGGTAGACATGCACCTGCCGTACAGGGTGCAGCAGCTGGTATCACCAGACGCATGTTCCAGACTGTAATGGCGGCACAGGCACGTGCTGAACAGCAGAACCAAGAAGGGCAGAGGCTGCAGAGGGCCGCAATCCATTCCCTAAATGAGAACATCCAGTCATTGGCGAATGCTCAACAGCAGCTTGCTGATGTTCTGGATAGGCGATTAGGTGAGATGGTTGGAATCCTCGACCGAGGCATGTCAATCCGCGAGCGTGAGCTGTCTGTGCTGGAACACCTGGTAGGGGTGAGGCGTAGGACACGTGGCCATAGGCCAGCAACACCACCTAGTGCAGGTCGACGTGCGTGCCACCTCTCATGCCCACTCACACAGTGCCGGTAGCAGCAGCAGTGCAGCTGGTGCTACACCAACCACACCAGGACACAGCAGGCCACGTGGACATGGCCCTGGCCGGTCCCAGCGTGGACACGGTTCCAGCGGACATGTGTCATCGGAGAGTGGCCACTCCATACCTCCACCCGGTAGTGCCCGTGCGACCCCAGGCAGGCACGGGTCACGTGGCAGGCGGACACAGTGAGCCATACAACCTGCACTGTACAGTCTGGGGCTGCCAACCCGTGTAGGCATCACAGATGGCTGAACTGTGTACACACATACCCACACACAGCAGACACAACTGTAGGGCTCCACCACATCCACATGCATTCTGCACAGTCATGCCCAGTAAATGCACCGGCCCTTACACACACACATGATGTCATCCATTGGTACAGCCTATGCCCTGGCACACATATCACCCTGTGCATATGATGAAGCCTCTGCCGCAGCACTGTCATCCACACCATCGGTGCACGGTTATGCAAATATATTCTGATGCACAGGGTGGACAAGATAGTGAGAGGTGTATGTGATACCTGTGTCCGCATAGTGCGTGATGTGTATGTTGCAGTGGTTGTGTATGACAGGTGACAGGTGCGTATGTGACGTGGGTTGTGTACTGACATCATGCAGCAGACATACCATGTAGTGCAGGTGCAGCATACATTGAGCTGTGTACACGGTATGCGTGGCGGTTACATGTGTAGCACCATGTTGGTTCTGTTAACCTGTATGCCTAATATGGTGTACTTGCATGTGCCTACTGGGAGCACTGTTATCAGTCCCCACGTGTAGCTGTGGGTTACCCACAGGCACATCTGGCAATATCAGCATACCACAGGTACCCGCAACCTGCATGGACTCCTACATAGGTACATAGGTGCATAGGTACATACCAGGCTATGTGCCCTACGGCATGTGTAAGCCTAGCCAGAGTGTGTGTGGCTTTCACCACCCCTTAGGATGAGGATACTACATCCATCGGTCCGCTGTCCCTCTGTCCAGCAGTGACACAGAGATGATGCCTGGCATACCTACGATCACACATCCACACGTCAGGATTACTCTTGGACAGAGTCAGTGAGGGGCTCTGCTTCACATGGGCTGGGAATCTTTTCCATGTTGTAGGGGTCTCTGGGCGATGACCCTGTCCCTCCAGCACGTCCTATTTATGTCCGTGTTGAGGTTTCTGTCAGTTGCTTCTGTGCCCGTGTTTGTTTGGAGCCTAGGAGGTGGAACATGTCCATGTCACCCAGGTCGGACATGGCCGTGTATGTCAGGCACAGATCACCTCAGAGCAGACGGTATGAGAAGGTATACAGCCGGAGTCCCCTCAGTCGGGCAGCATGTGACATATGTCTCAGCACCTTTATCCCTGTGTTGTGGAATGTTTGAGGTCCTTCCGAGTGCTGCAGGTGTCAGGTTAGGTACATTCCAAATGTGGCGTTGTACCCAATCATTGGTCTGATGTGTGAAGAGTACAGGGGTACAATGACCTCCCCTGATGTGGATGTGAATCCCTTCATGACCAGGTGGGCACAGTGGAATGTCTTCCCAACCACATTGGCAATGTGAGTGTCGAGAGGTTACCGACAGGTTTGGTACCCATGTCCCTGATCACGTCCACCATGTTTAATGGATTACCACCTATATGGTAATTCGGGGTGAACATGTCTTTCCCAAAGGGTAGGTCTATACCTTCCCTGGCATGTAGCATCAGGCCATGGCTCTGGCACCAGTTATCCATTTCTATGAGACCCCAGGTGGATGTCCGTGTCTGATGGGGTGTTGAGTATGGTGGCCGGTGTGCAGTCATCTGCATACCTTGTCTGCCACAATCCCCCTATGTTTGCATGTACATTGGAAAGTTGAATGCCGAACAGGAGGGCCCCAGGACTGAGCCCTGTGGGCCACCACTCGGGACCAGCTTGGAGTCTGACATGGCACCAGGAACACAAACCCTGTGGGGTTTGACCTCCATCCAGTTGGCAAACCATCGTGTGACATATGTCTCTACATCTACGCTGGTGAGCCTTTCTATGATGCCCACGTGGAGTGTGGTTTGAACGCTCCCGCCAGGTCATGGTAGTCTGTGCAAACCGACGTACCCCCATCAATGGCCTTAGTGACTCCTCCAAACAGGTCGACCAGGTTTGGGAGGCAGGATCTGCCCTTGACTAAGCCGATGTGGGTATGTTCCGGTATTTGCTGTACACCAATGTCTTTATTTATGGGCTCCAGTATGGACCCACAGCTTTGCAGACAAGGCTTGTCAAGCTGATAGGGCAGGGATGTATAGAGTCCATAAGAGCACTACCCTGGTGTAGTGGGACCACAGTTGCCGTATGCCATCCATCGAGGACGTAGCCCGTAGTAAGGCTAAGATGAAACAGCAGCCTTATGTGCGGGGTGAGGGCCTCAATGAGGTTGTGTAGCACACAGCCGGGGACACCATCTGGTCCCATTGATGCTGTGTTCACTGCTTAACAGATATCAGCTCTCTCCTGGGCATACGGGATGTTTGGGAGGCTAGACTCTGGTGGGATGGATCGTCCCCTCTTGGCGCCGGTAGATGTATGCATGGAACATGTCCGCTGGTTTGTTGGCAATGTCTGTGGGTTCAGTGATCATTGTACCATTCTGGAGTAATTCGGGGCATAACTGTGTGCTTCCACCCATGTTCCTACCATAGCTAAGGAAGGCCTTATGGTTGTCTTATGTGTCCTTTGCAGTACCAGTCCCACAGGCGGCCTTGGATGATTGTATGAGTGATCGTATGTTAACGCCGGTATTAATCAGTGATGCCTTCCCTGGTACTGATATTGCTCTGTCATGTATTAGCTTTCAACTCTTGTTGTACGGTTTGTCAATGGCTGGGGTCCACCAGACCATGTGCCTGCCTTTGGTGGACAAGGTCCTGATGTTATCAGGATCGCTTGGTGCAGACATTCCTGGGGTGCTCATAGAAGGCATTTGTAAGGGTTTCATCAGTGTGGCCTGTGTTTACCACTGGCATGGAGGCCTTGTAGGGTACCACACCAGTCGTATGACGTGTGTGGTTCGCTGTGGAGAGGTCTTCACTGTGGTCTCCCATGCCGGTGTTGGGTGCAGGATGCGGATCTCCAGTGAGTTCACTATATGGTCTGACCTCACCATTGAGGGATGTACATCCTGTGTGGAGCATGTCGTCCCCATGTGTGATGATCAGAACTAGTATAGTTCCCCCCCTTGTGGGTATGGTGCATGGTTGTTCCACAGCATTCAGGTGTATGAACACCTGGAACCTTTGGTGTAGGGTGTTGTGTCCTGGGTAATGTTGCGGTCTATGTATGGGTGGTTGATGTCACCCAATATGACGGTGTTGTGAGAGCATTCATACTCACCAGTGTCTTCAGGAAGGCTGTGCAGGTATCCTGGGTTTGGGAGGGTGGTCTGTAGCATGCAACAAACTGTAGGGCAGTCCTACCCATGGTTAATTGCACCTGGATATTCCCCGCTGCTACGTGCATTTCTGCCAACCTGGAGGTGTTTGTATCCTTCATGGAAATGGAGACTCCCTCCTTCTGTGTTAGGTCCGGGTTATGGTCCTGAACGTGATATGGGGTATGACCTGATAGTGCTGGGGTGCTCTCAGCAGCCCTGATCAATGTTTCAGTCACAGCACTGACATCGATGTCCTCCATACTGAGGAGGGCATTTGAGGGTGTGCAGCTTGGGCGTAGACCACTGGCACTGAGCAGTATTACCCTGTCTGTTCTCCAGGTTTGTAGTGTAGGGTGGTAGGTTTATCATTCCAGCCTTGCCTGCAGTGGGCACTGTGGGGTGGCAGGTGCCTTAGCCAAACCCTTGAAGACCAGGGGCGACAGGTGCGAGCCATACCTTGCGAAGGGCGTGGCGTGCCAAGCATGTCATCCCAGGTATGAGGAATCTGGATCCCCTCAGACTGACACGGTAACCAGGCACATTATCAAGGGTGACCACTTGGAGCCAGTATAGTGGCATCATACTTGATGAGGGTGGGATACTGCCCAGGGTCAGGGACATGCTGGCCTGGGCTACACAATCTGAGTGGCCCTCTATGTCTCCTTTAATGTATCCCAGGGTGGTATGTCTCCAGTCGTTGACACCAGCATGGGCAATGACCATGTCATACCTGTACATGCTGCGGAGTGACCTGAGTGCGTGTGTTATGTGGCGGATTCCAGCGCCCGACAGGCAGCCTACTGTGATCATTCCCTTGTTCAGTCTGGTGGGTGGGACGTCGGTGTGTCTGACAGTGGCGTCACCCATTACAAGTGTGTCTGGCATTGTGTGTGTTGCCTTTGGGGCTCTGACTGTTTAGCACACTGACGTTGAGAACTATGTGTTGCATGTCCTATGTCTTGTGGAGGCAGTTGCTTGTGTGTCTGCTTCAGAGGGCTCGTTAGGTTCGTGACATGTTTTAACAGTGCCTCCAGGTATGTCTTAGTGTGTTCATGTGTTTGATTAGCATTTGCGATAGTCACATGTGACACTGGGTTTGTGGTGTGCATGGTGTCCTTCCCTCCCGTTTGGTCTTGCCGGTCATGGTTTGAGAGAGCACAGCCCCTGTCTGGCTATATAGTTGCATCTGTCACATGTATTATGTTCATTGGGGAGGTGCGGCTTGTCCGTGTCCATGAGGCACCTGTAACAGTGCCCAGGACGCCCAGATTCACCATCTGAACAGGAGAGGTCGCTAGCAATTGACCCTTCGACATGCCAGAGAACGTGAATGCATTTGCTGTGTAACTGGGTCAGAAGGCACCTATAGGGAAGTGGGTACACAAGGGGATTCTAGGCCAGTGTAGTACTCCATTTAGTATACATGTACTTTACCTATGTAGGAATACTATGGGAGCAGGTGCAGAGCTTTTGTGATATAGAGAACAGACAGTCGGGATTGCAAGAAGAGAGGTTATACACATAAACCTGCGGAGCACGGAGCCAGATACAGTGTAACGTTGCTTACACGGTACATGACACATGTCCACACATATACTGCACCTGACGCCTGTGGTCGGTGCCACAGGCTACGGTGGACAGAGACATCACATACATGGCATGACACAGTACAGGTATGGTGACATTCTGCAGGTGTCGCGCAGTGTGCTGGCTACTGACCGCAGGTGTCACCTGTCAGCTGTGGTGCACGGTGTGCAGCAGTCGGATGCTGTACCGGTACAGGAATATGTCCGCAATCGCGGTGTACACCTCTATGGCACACACACCATTGTGTGCAGATGGGGACACCTGTCTGTGTGGTCAGCACCCTCACAAGACAATGCACCCACGCCATGTCACAGGGGGTGGTCTTGCACAGGTGGCCAGTAAGGCTCACAGGTATGGCATTGACAGGGCTGTACAATGCAGCACCAGTACGGGATGGTCACCCTGTGTGGTCAGTGTCCAGTCACAACACTATATCTGCATACACCCTCACAACAGGCAGCAGACATACACACATGTTGACACACTGACATGGTGGTGACCACACATGTCTACACGGAGGGATGACGTGTTGCATGTACTGCACCATCCACATCCATGCACCCCACACTGAGGTAGGTACAGATCTCTACCATGGTGTACAGTGATGTGTGGCACGTGGCACATAGTCCCCCCGATCTGTGGCATACATGGGCACACATTCCTGCACACATGTTGGTGCTAGGAATGCCACACCCGCTATATGGGATATGTGCAGGTATGTAGTGCATCCTGCGTACTACCACTGTATCTGGCAGCTGTGCCAATATTTGCACTTGGGAGGTGGTAGGGGTTACAGTGGCCATGTGACATATGGTCGATGACGCATGGCCGATGGGTATGCATTATGGCAGCGCTGTCATGTAAAGGCGACATAGCAGACTGTATGCACATGGCAGGGTAGGATGGTGTGTGACACACCTGTGACCAGCACCTGCACACATGCATGTGGACAGGTGTTTAAACACATGGTGTACACACAGACTGCCATGCGTGCTGTTACTATGCCACCATATGACGGCCCCCATGATGGGTATGCATGTGGTAGGGGGTTGCAACTGTGTTACGGACACCGGACACCGCTCATGCACGGCTGCACCATGCACAGTACACGTGTCACATGTATCCCCTGTTGCCATGTGTGTATGCATTGCTACGTTGTGACATGTGTGTCGACATACATGGAACATGGACTGTGGTATGGTATCACAGCTGTCACAGGCAAACTGTACAAGGGTATGTGTCCCAGTGAACACCGCTACACCCTGTAGGGGGTGCATACCACAGACATGTGTCCGCCTTCCCTTCGTGTGTGTATTACCGCGTACGCCTGTGTTATGCATGTGGTACATCACAGGCTTCGTATGTGTCCTGCGTGCAGTCCATGCACACAGCCAGGAAATCACATATGTGACATATCCGGACATTGTTTCACTGTGGTACAGCTGCAGTCATGTGTCATATCTGTGTCAGGCCCGTGGTATGTGTGGAGCATGCCTGTCCGTGTATACCGGTATGGGTGGACTACATCACACCTGTGGGATCATTGATAGTACATGTGTACTCTGCACGACGGACGTACACCGCCACATAGTCTTGTGGACATATGTCACATGCTGTTGCTGGACCGTGAGGCATACTGCTGCACCGATGACATGGTGCTGGCATGGCAGCTACAGTGTTCACTGCAGTGTGTACATGTTCAGCCTGCACCCGTGACGCCTGTGCTGTCATCTGTGTGTGTACGTGTGACTGCATGTGTGTCCACCCTGTGCGTGTGTACGGGTTTACCTGGCCGTGACTTGCGGTGTGTGCACTCCGTCTGCATGCCGGACGGCATGTAGCACATACTACGTGTGTGAGCATGGCCGGGTTGCTGTTGTGTGGGTGGACACACACGACGGTCCACATTCTGCCTCCCATGATTTCGCCCCATGTGTATGCATGTCTGCACTGTGCAGATTCTAAGTGTCTGAGCATGCCCAGTAAGCAGCTGTGTAGATGGACACACAGTACAGTGCACACCGCCCGTCTGCGTTGATACCCGTGTGCATGCCTGTTTCCCCTTCGCAACCGCCACGTCTGTGGCATGGCCGGGTTGCTGTTGTGTGGGTGGACACACACGACGGTCCACATTCTGCCTCCCATGATTTCGCCCCATGTGTATGCATGTCTGCACTGTGCAGATTCTAAGTGTCTGAGCATGCCCAGTAAGCAGCTGTGTAGATGGACACACAGTACAGTGCACACCGCCCGTCTGCGTTGATACCCGTGTGCATGCCTGTTTCCCTTCGCAACCGCCACGTCTGTGGCATGGCCGGTTGCTGTTGTGTGGGTGGACACACGACGGTCCACATTCTGCCTCCCATGATTTCGCCCCATGTGTATGCATGTCTGCACTGTGCAGATTCTAAGTGTCTGAGCATGCCCAGTAAGCAGCTGTGTAGATGGACACACAGTACAGTGCACACCGCCCGTCTGCGTTGATACCCGTGTGCATGCCTGTTTCTTCGCAACCGCCACGCTGTGGCATGGCCGGTTGCTGTTGTGTGGACACACACGACGGTCCACATTCTGCCTCCCATGTATTTGCCCCATGTGTATGCATGTCTGCACTGTGCAGATTCTAAGTGTCTGAGCATGCCCAGTAAGCAGCTGTGTAGATGGACACACAGTACAGTGCACACCGCGCCGTCTGCGTTGATACCCGTGAGCATGTCTGTCTCCCTTCGCACCGCTAGGTGTGAGGGCATGGCCAGTACACCATTCGGGGTACACACTACAGTCGGCACCGATGTCTGCTACTAGGCGTGTAGCCATGGCCAATGACATCCTGCATAGCCATGGTGACCATCCAGGTGAGTCATATGTGGTTGTTATGCCACAATGGCTGCCTACATCGTGCACGGCGGATGCCCTCTCATAGGGTATACTGTATGTGGTGCATCCCGTATCCATGTCGTGATGTACTGCTCCGTAGTTAGTTGGTATTCCCGACTGCAGCACTACCGTGTTACTGTACGCCCACCTTGGGATGGTAACATGCTGTGTGACTGCGCACTCTGTCTTCATTCCCTATCGGCTGCCTTGCCTCTGCAGATGATATCACCCACCTAGGGGTATGCCTCCTGACAGTGCTGTGCTCAGTAATCTCGGTAGCGTTCTGTAAATGCATCATGCTGTAGTGTGTTCATGTAGGTAGGCGTAGGTTCGACTCGGCCCTTCCCTGTGTGTGTGTGTGTGTGTGTGTGTGTGTGTGTGTGTGTGTGTGTGTGTGTTTCCAGCTGCCTCTGCAGATGAACATGCTTAACACATACCTTGGCTATTGTCAGCTATTCCCTTACGGATGATGTCACCCGCCTAGAAGTATGCCTCTGACAGCGCTGTGCTCAGTAATTCTGTAAATGCATCATGCTGTAGTGAGTTCATGTAGGTGTGTGTGTGTGTGTGTGTGTGTTTCCAGCTGCCTCTGCAGATGAACATGCTTTCAACACATACCTTGGCTATTGTCAGCTATTCCCTTACGGATGATGTCACCCGCCTAGAAGTATGCCTCTGACAGCGCTGTGCTCAGTAATCTCGGTAGCGTTCTGTAAATGCATCATGCTGTAGTGAGTACATGTAGGTAGGTGTAGGTTCGACTCCTGGCCCTTCCCCGTGTGTGTGTGTGTGTGTGTGTGTGTGTGTGTTTCCAGCTGCCTTCTGTAAATGCATCATGCTGTAGTGAGTACATGTAGGTAGGCGTAGGTTCGACTCGGCCCTTCCGTGTGTGTGTGTGTGTGTGTGTGTGTGTTTCCAGCTGCCTCTGCAGATGAACATGCTTTTAGACGCTTCGCAACACATACCTTGGCTATTGTCAGCTATTCCCTTACGGATGATGTCACCCGCCTAGAAGTATGCCTCTGACAGCGCTGTGCTCAGTAATCTCAGTAGCGCGTTCTGTAAATGCATCATGCTGTAGTGAGTTCATGTAGGTAGGCGTAGGTTCGACTCCCGGCCCTTCCCCGTGTGTGTGTGTGGGGTGTGTGTGTTCACAGCTGCCCTAGTAGAGTGTAGTTATTTTAGACGCTTGGCAACACATACCTTGGCTATCGGCGGCTATTCCTTTACGGATGTTGTCACCCACCTGGACGTGTGCCTCTGACGGTGCTGTGTTCAGTGGTCCACGTAGCGCATTCCATACCTGTGTCATACTGTTGTGCGGTTGGGTATGTGGGGGTGTGGTCAATCACCATGCCTGCCAGATGTGTGTGTGTGTCTATGCTCCCAGCCGCATGGGTTCATAGGGTATGGCTTTAGAGTTTCCGCAGAACACTTATATCCTGCCGCCATCCCTGTGTTTGTGGATGGTGAGACGCAGCTCGTGGACTGCCTGTGTGCCTGCTGTGGTCGGCGACCTCCGTGGCGTGTTCTCCACGTGAACACTGCTGTGGTGTGGTGGGGTAGCGTTGTGAACGTTACACTCACGGTCTTGCCACATGTGTCAGTCTGTATCTCTCGTTGTATATATACATACCTATGTTGTGCCCATAGCGCTGCTCTTGCATGGACAGCTGTCTGTCCCATGTATCGCATATTTGCACGGCTGACACATAGAACTGTGGTACGATGCATATCCACTCATTGTCCATGCAACGTCCGTATTCCAGAACGCCCTAGAGACATCTGCTGGATATCGTGGCAGACAGCTATCCTTGCTGTACTGACACTGTACCCGTACACGCCATAAACCTTGTGTATAATTGCCTGTTTATGGTGTGTGTATGTCTAACTGTGCTGTATGCATGGTCGTGTGTGTGTCCCGCTATAGCCATCTGTGCAGGTGTCGCCACTATGGGTAATCCTTGTAGACCGCTGTTTCATGTGCACTTCAGCACATACCTGCAGACCGTACTACCCCTCCTACGGCAGCGGCCTTAGATCGACCGCTGCCCTAGGCTATAGGGCTCCATGGCGCCCACCACCACAACACATGGTGCCCCCATCCTGGTGTACCTACATGACATACCTACTAGACAGGTGGCCCTACTAGTGCGGCGCCCTAGGCAGCCGCAGGATTGGCGTATGCCTACGGCCGGCTATGAGCACATCACAAGGCATACGTTTACATTCAGTGTTTTACAAAGGCTAGGTTATAATACCAGAGGGGGACCTCATCAACTATGCTTTAGAATGCGGATTGAGATGGATTATTAGGTGGAGAGTTGACCACACACCAGGGCTGACTGATGAAACACTGATTAAGCCTCTTTTGAGAAGCAGGTGGCTTAAACCCAAGTAACAGGAATGTAGTTTAGGTACAGATATACAGTTAACACACATTAGTCCACTCTTTCAGTTGTTTACCACTGTATTACATTGATATGATATACATATCTTCTATATATATTGTTAGATCTTTGATTGATGAGTATTAGGCATAGTACAATATCATATAATACATGTTTTAATAGGATGTTTTTGGAGATGTTAATATATGTGTGTGTAGTTAACATTGCGTCTGTGCTTTATATGCTGTGGTTAATTGTTCATTGTTTGCTGAGAAATTGACCAATGAAAGTGTAAGGAGGGATATTTAAAGCCTGGATGCTTTTATGTTATGTGTAAGTCTGACGGAGCCTACGGGTGAAAGCGCTTACTTGTCTATGAAGGAACCTTTGTATACCATTTGGGCACTGTCCTGGACAATTTCTACGTTGACTGTTTCATCTACCTATGTGTGTTTTGGATTGTGTGCCATAAGGTGCCAGCGGTTCTTTGATGTTGATTAGGTGTATTCCATGGTCAATTGACATTAATCCTATTAATTCACTGAAGGATGTTCTTTATAAGTGGGAACGCCATAGTTTAACCATCCTATGACCTTCCTAGCTGAAGTTGTTAGTGTGCCATTGGTATGTGTTCCACAGGTCGCCCATTTGTTCCGCAGTATGGAAGCGAGTGATCCCCATTTTGGTGCTGGCAGATTGAGTGCTGTGTATGCCCGGTATTCGCACGGCGGTCTGACTTTGTATGGGGAGTGTCTACTGTAGTCCCTATCTGTATTTCCTGTGTTATGCCTTACTGCAGCTGTGTAATTCCACCAGGTTTGCAGTTATGGGTGCCATCTTGGTCGTACGCTTGTCCATCCATGGGAATTGCCTACTGGACACTGGTATAGGGCTGTACACATTTCACACCTGCATTTAGCATTATCCGGTGGATGCTTTGCATTATTAGTGGGGAGTAAGGCATGTGCTATACCCACATCCCTCCCACGGGGCGGGACAACGGATTATCTGCCAAACAACACCGAGCCCCATTTCTGCATACCCAGGATCCCATGGCTGCAACCCTCGACGGTACCCATTACACATCCTTCATGTGTGCGTACTGGGATGTGGACGCACTTCTATGGACTCGACCATCTGGGGATTTCTGTTCATATGTCCTGCATTTCATGGACACTTGTCATCAACCTTAAACACGCTGGTGGTGCATATGTCTAGCTGTGCCGTAGTCACGGCTGTCACTTCTTCTGGGTCGATCGATCGCAGCTGGTAGATATTGCGTACGGATCAATTTTTGGGGTCCTACAATGGACACCAATGTGCATATGTAAAGTGTAGAACTTGTTGGACTGTGTCCATCTGGCCAGTGGTTTTGACTGCTGCTGTATGTTCCCCAATCGCGGATGTCTGTTTGACTACCCATATTATGTAGTGCTACGAAAACCAGGTTTTTCAAAACTGAACCCAAATGGTGTAAATCCAATGATGCAGGTTAGCAACTGCTTTAAATAATCCTCAGAAGTCCCAATAGGAAATATCCGCCACTGTATTGTCAAAATAACACCACCAAAACATGTAGATCCTATTAATTCATTGAAGGATGTTCTTTATAAGTGGGAACGCCATAGTTTAACCATCCTATGACCTTCCTAGTTGACGTTGTTGGTGTGCCATTAGTATGTGTTCCACAGGTCGCCCATTTGTTCCGCAGTATGGAAGCGAGTGATCCCCATTTTATTGCTGGCAGATTGAGTGCTGTGTACGCTGGTATTCGCATGGCGGTCTGACTTTGTATGGGGAGTGTCTACTGTAGTCCCTATCTGTATTTCCTGTGTTATGCCTTACTGCAGCTGTGTAATTCCACCAGGTTTGCAGTTATGGGTGCCATCTTGGTCGTACGCTTGTCCATCCATGGGAATTGCCTACTGGACACTGGTATAGGGCTGTACACATTTCACACCTGCATTTAGCATTATCCGGTGGATGCTTTGCATTATTAGTGGGGAGTAAGGCATGTGCTATACCCACATCCCTCCCACAGGGCGGGACAACGGATTATCTGCCAAACAACACCGAGCCCCATTTCTGCATACCCAGGATCCCATGGCTGCAACCCTCGACGGTACCCATTACACATCCTTCATGTGTGCGGGACTGGGATGTGGACGCACTTCTATGGACTCGACAATCTGGGGATTTCTGTTCATATGTCCTGCATTTCATGGACACTTGTCATCAACCTTAAACACGCTGGTGGTGCATATGTCTAGCTGTGCCGTAGTCACGGCTGTCGCTTCTTCTGGTAGTACGATAGCAGCTGGATGATATTCGACGGATCAATTTTGGGTCCTACAATGGACACCAATGTGCATATGTAAAGTGTAGAACTTGTTGGACTGTGTCCATCTGGCCAGTGGTTTTGACTGCTGCTGTATGTTCCCCAATCGCGGATGTCTGTTTGACTACCCATATTATGTAGTGCTACGAAAACCAGGTTTTTCTAAACTGAACCCAAATGGTGTGCATCCAATGATGCAAGTTAGCAACTGCTTTAATTAATCCTCAGAAGTCCCAATAGGAAATATCCGCCACTGTATTGTCAAAATAACACCACCAAAACATGTAGATCCTATTAATTCATTGAAGGATGTTCTTTATAAGTGGGAACGCCATAGTTTAACCATCCTATGACCTTCCTAGTTGACGTTGTTGGTGTGCCATTAGTATGTGTTCCACAGGTCGCCCATTTGTTCCGCAGTATGGAAGCGAGTGATCCCCATTTTCTTGCTGGCAGATTGAGTGCTGTGTAATGCGGTATTCGACGGCGGTCTGACTTTGTATGGGGAGTGTCTACTGTAGTCCCTATCTGTATTTCCTGTGTTATGCCTTACTGCAGCTGTGTAATTCCACCAGGTTTGCAGTTATGGGTGCCATCTTGGTCGTACGCTTGTCCATCCATGGGAATTGCCTACTGGACACTGGTATAGGGCTGTACACATTTCACACCTGCATTTAGCATTATCCGGTGGATGCTTTGCATTATTAGTGGGGAGTAAGGCATGTGCTATACCCACATCCCTCCCACGGGGCGGGACAACGGATTATCTGCCAAACAACACCGAGCCCCATTTCTGCATACCCAGGATCCCATGGCTGCAACACTCGACGGTACCCATTACACATCCTTCATGTGTGCGGGACTGGGATGTGGACGCAATCCGGGGATTTCTGTTCATATGTCCTGCATTTCATGGACACTTGTCATCAACCTTAAACACGCTGGTGGTGCATATGTCTAGCTGTGCCGTAGTCACGGCTGTCGCTTCTTCTGGTAGAACGATAACAGCTGGATGATATTCCATACGGATCAATTTTTGGGTCCTACAATGGACACCAATGTGCATATGTAAAGTGTAGAACTTGTTGGACTGTGTCCATCTGGCCAGTGGTTTTGACTGCTGCTGTATGTTCCCCAATCGCGGATGTCTGTTTGACTACCCATATTATGTAGTGCTACGAAAACCAGGTTTTTCAAAACTGAAACCAAATGGTGTACATCCAAAGATGCAGGTTAGCAACTGCTTTAAATAATCCTCAGAAGTCACAATAGGAAATATCCGCCACTGTATTGTCAAAATAACACCACCAAAACATGTAGATCCTATTAATTCATTGAAGGATGTTCTTTATAAGTGGGAACGCCATAGTTTAACCATCCTATGACCTTCCTAGTTGACGTTGTTGGTGTGCCATTAGTATGTGTTCCACAGGTCGCCCATTTGTTCCGCAGTATGGCAGCGAGTGATCCCCATTTTGGTGCTGGCAGATTGAGTGCTGTGTACGCCGGTATTCGCAGGGCGGTCTGACTTTGTATGGGGAGTGTCTACTGTAGTCCCTATCTGTATTTCCTGTGTTATGCCTTACTGCAGCTGTGTAATTCCACCAGGTTTGCAGTTATGGGTGCCATCTTGGTCGTACGCTTGTCCATCCATGGGAATTGCCTACTGGACACTGGTATAGGGCTGTACACATTTCACACCTGCATTTAGCATTATCCGTGGATGCTTTGCATTATTAGTGGGGAGTAAGGCATGTGCTATACCCACATCCCTCCACGAGGCGGGACAATGGATTATCTGCCAAACAACACCGAGCCCCATTTCTGCATACCCAGGATCCCATGGCTGCAACCCTCGACGGTACCCATTACACATCCTTCATGTGTGCGGGACTGGGATGTGGACGCACTTCTATGGACTCGACAATCTGGGGATTTCTGTTCATATGTCCTGCATTTCATGGACACTTGTCATCAACCTTAAACACGCTGGTGGTGCATATGTCTAGCTGTGCCGTAGTCACGGCTGTCGCTTCTTCTGGGTGGAACGGTAGCAGCTGGATGATATTGCATACGGATCAATTTTTGGGTCCTACAATGGACACCAATGTGCATATGTAAAGTGTAGAACTTGTTGGACTGTGTCCATCTGGCCAGTGGTTTTGACTGCTGCTGTATGTTCCCCAATCGCGGATGTCTGTTTGACTACCCATATTATGTAGTGCTACAGAAACCAGGTTTTTCAAAACTGAAACCAAATGGTGTACATCCAAAGATGCAGGTTAGCAACTGCTTTAAATAATCCTCAGAAGTCCCAATAGGAAAGAATCGCCACTTTATTGTCAAAATAACACCACCAAAACAAGTAGATCACGAGCACTTTCGCCCGGTCTTACCGGGCATTTTCAAGTGTAATTAGCTAAAACAATAACTAAATAAATAATAATAAATAATTTAATAATAAAATAATAATATGTTATTTGGACAATAGCTTCTGCTATTGGCATACAATGCTGTGGGTGGTGCGGTTACCATACATATGGCTTTCTCAAAAGCCGACTTCACACTTCTAAACACTAGTGTGGTCTCCTTTAAGGCCCCTGAGCCAGTGGTAAACATTACTCAAGCCACTGAATCACTTACATATGCCTTCTACCAGCACCTACAGGACTGCATGGATCAGGCAATCCCTTACACAACTGTGAGTCTTTGTACCAATGCCAAGCATCCAGTCTGGTGTACCCCAGCCATACACAAGCTCTACAATGAAAGGAGGTAGCTACTACAAGACAGAGCAGAATCCTTGTAAGGTATGACACCCTTGCTCATTATATGTGAAGAACTACAAGCTCTCATGACATCATCCAGGGCAAATCCGACAGATATATCACCAAGGACTCGACAGACAATCATACGGCCTTCTTTAGCTATGTTGGACACCTGGGAGGACACTCCCAGATATGCTCGGACTGGGTTCAGAATGATGTGAAGTTTACTGAACATACACACATTGCCAACATACTGGCTGACAGGTTCGGTGCAAACATCTCCCCCCCCCACATGGAGAGATGTCTGTACCAGAGGATTGTGGCCCCCAAAACTTCTGTAACGCACAGGTGGGACATGCTCTCTCCAAGGCAGTGAACACAGCATCCATGGGACCAGATGGTGTCCCGGCTGTGTACTCCACGAACTCATTGAGGAATTAGACCCACAGTTAGGACAGCTGTTTAATCTTAGCCTCACCTCAGGTAACGTACCCAAGTTGTGGCGCACGGCGACTGTAGTCCCACTTCACAGGGCAGTGCCTCCACTGACCCTGGTAATTACCGTCCCATTAGCTTGACAAGCCTTATCTGCAAAGCCATGGGGAAGGATCATAATGGAACTCATAGATGACGACATAGGGGACTTGCATACTTTGCATCCAACCCAGTTTGGCTTGGTCAAAGGCAGATCATGCGTTTAAAACTTGGTTGACGTTTTAGGAACAGTCACCGAGGCCATTGATGAGGGTCAGGCAGTCCATACAGCCTACCTCGACCTGGCAAAGGCCTTCAACACAATACCCCCCTCAGGTATCATTGATAAACCCATCGGCTTGGATGTGAACCCGTACATCGCAGGATGGGTTGCAAACTGGCTAGGTGACACAACCCACATGGTCATAGTTGCTGGCACCATGTCAGACTCACAGCCAGTCACAGGCGGTGTCCCACGGGGCTCAGTCCTGGGTCCACTCTTTTTCTGCATCTACATTTCCAAAGTACAAGCAAACACAGGGGGGTTATGGCTGACAATGTTTGCAGATGACTGCGAACTGGGTGCCATAGTGGGACGGACATCTGACACAGATATCCTTCAGAAGGGCCTCACAGATATGGATATCTGGTGCCAGGGACATGGCCTACAGCTAAATGCCGGAAATGCATAGTCATACCCTTCGGGAAGAACAAGGTTACCCCTAGCTGCCATATAGGTGGCAATCCACTGAGCACAGAGGGAGTTACCAGGGATCTGGGGACCCAGGTTGTCAGTCACCATTCATTCGACACACACGTTGCTAACGTAGTTAGGTAGACCTTCTACATTGCCCACCTGATCGTGCAGGGATTCACATCTAGATCAGGGGAGGTCATCGTCTCCTTGTACTCATCACTCATTAGACCTATGATTGAGTACATTGCCCCGTTCGGAAGGTATCTGACCCGACACCTGCAGCAGCTGGGAAGGCCCCATAGGTTCATCGTCAAACGGATGCAGGGTGTCAGGAATTTGTGTTATGCTGCCCGACTGAAAGGACTCCTGCTCCATTCAGTCACATACCACTTGCTCAGTGGTGACCTGTGCCTGACATACAAGGCCATGTCGACCCATATTTGATGACTATGCTTCACCTAATGGATCTACATCCTCAGAACCACAGGGGCAGGTGACGTGAACCTTGACACGGTCATTAATAGAATGTGTTGGAGGGACAGATTCATCACCCAGACACTCACTATGCTGTGGAACAACATCCCAGTACATGTGAGGCAGAGCACCTCGCTGGCCTTGTTCGAGGGGGATCTTGACCAATGGATGGGAGATTGCAGATATACCCCAGGGATTACTTCATTGTCACTGCTTGACAGAGGTACAGCAATATAATAGGCATTGTTATCTTCGGACTGGAGGGTTGGCAAAGGCAACATAACTATGGGCTAGGGTTATAGCTGCCCTTGGGCAGATAGCCTACTATGTACCTATGGACCTATGAACCTATGTTCATAGTTTGTCCCATTCACACTTGTCTATCCCCTATCCTCATTCGTATGTGTATATTTCTGTGGCACATGATTGAACTATGTATTACCTGCAGGTATGCTGTGTACAGTGCACATACGTCACGGTTGATTACAGTGTATCTGTGTACCTACCTCTGTGATACTGAGGACTACCACACATCCTTCACAGCATTACATGCATATGTCCATACTATTATTCGTTGGCCTGTGGGGGGTTGTTAGGGCAACGGTTACACGTGTCCCTGTTTGTGCACGCGTCATGGTGGTCTTTGACCAGCCTCCGTTGCTATCGTGGGATGGACGGTAGTGTTGGTGTGTGTTTGGGATGTGTTTCCACTGCCGGTACATCTGTGGGGGTGGGGTTGGCACATGTTCCTCTTTGCAGGAGCCCCATCCTGGACATTTGTGTCATGCGTCAACACTTGGCACATGCCATATGTCCTGTGCTATTCCCACAGTCGTGTATGCCTTCCTGCATTACTACTGCGTGTTACTGGCAGTTTGTATCTGGTACGCATGGCTATTATGTTGGATAGCTTGGCCTATTCCCATGCTATGACATACCCATTCATCCAGGCATATACATGTTATTACATCCTTTGCGTTGGCCGTGGGTGTTTGGCCATCCGGCAACGCTATTCTCAACGTGTGATGTCCCACCTTCACCTTCTGTGCATGTGGCACCCTGTTGGGGCATCCTGCTTGGTGGGCAGATGTTCCGCCATATGTGTTGTGTTTGACATGTCTGCATAGCTAATCATCAGTACGGTGGCTGAACATACTGCCTTGTCCAGATGTGTACAGTTATGGGCACCGTGGCGTGTGCACGCCTATGGGGTTTCGACAGGTCCATACCACATGCGGGATGTACACATTCTGCCGACACATTCACATGCAGCCATTTGGATATCTGTACCTGAGGTGGGATGTTAACATGTGGGGTACATATTTGCCCGCGTGGCACTGCCTAGGACAATACTTCTTACTACATTTCAGGTATACCCATTGTGTGTAGGTGTGCAGCTGCGCAAGGCTGCTAGCTGGGTTGGGTGCACGGTCGTACATGGGTGCGGGTTACATGCTATGACGGGGCTGTTGTGTATTACATTTGCATGCATGGGTTCTGCTTCTGGATATTACGCTTAGGCATATGCCGTCCTATGTGTATGCGACGGGCACGTTGCTGGGTGTAGTACATGTTGCTATGCACATGTTTGTCTGTGTTTAGGGTATCTGGTTTCCTTCTGGTTGTTATATCGACACGGCTACCCGGCTGTGTACTCTCACTACTGCTGGTGACCATGCCCATGTGGCTACTTGTGTGTAGGTGCGGCGCGCTGACATGCTGCGGTACACCTTCACTGGGTATGCCCACTGACAGTGCATTGCGTGACGGACACGGTATTACGCGTATCCTTTGTTCCTTGGACGGGTACAATTTGGACTTCGTGGGTTAATGTTTGGTTCTCCGTTTTGTGTGAACGGGTACTATGTTGCATACTCTGCGTACGTTTCATTATCCACGGACCCTGGCTGGTGCGGTTACTATTGCAGGCGGCCTGTGACAGTCAGCACTTTAGGTTGCTCATCGCCTGCCGGCTTGGCCACGCCTACGGGCGCATCCTACTTGGGCTCGCGCACGTGCCCTCTGCACGTGTCTGTGGTTGCGGCGCGCACTCATTACTATGCATATGGCGCTGCTACGCCGATTATACACTGCACTGCTGGCGCAAGCCTTACACCGGCCTTGCGCCGAGCTTCATGAATCCCGGGGAAAATCTTTCCAGGCTTTAACCCATAAATGTTCATTACTAACTTATCATCTCTTAACTGTAACTTCCTAACCTCCCCCCCTTAGATGATGCTGTAACTGAATCTAGTGCAATTCTTCTGAATGTCATAAATAGCCTTGTACTTCCTAAAAGGAAGAGACTAAAAGAAAATAATGCCATTTGGCTATCCAAAAAGAGTAGAATGTTAATGCAGGATAAAGAAAAAGCATAGAAAGAAAGGCAACAATATAAAATACCACAATATCTTAAAAAACTACAGAATGCTTTGCAATCATACTAACCAGTAAATAAATGAAGACAGAAACTATAATAACTGTTAGAATAATAGTGAATACAACTCTAAAAAATTATGGACAGCCATTAAAGAAATCTTGCATCCCAGCCAAACATTCAACCCTAAGCCCTCTTTCAATAACTCACCACTTGAAACTGCAAAACATTTTAACCCTTATTTCATAGATAGTATAGCAGCTCTAACCAAGGATTCCCCAACATCTAATCCAAACCCTGCCCAACAGCAATGTATCACAATATCCACTTTCACCTTCAAACCTGTGACCACATAGAATTATAGGATCATAGGAATATACCAGTCTATTGGCTCTGATGATCTTACAAGCCTAACCAAGAACTTAGCCCATCCTCTGACAAGTCAGCACCCAATGCCCCTGTCCAGAAGGGACATAGGTGGAATCCCAGGGGTGTATTTTCTGTATCACATCCAGTTATCCAGATTGCGCTTAAAAAGGGATAATGAGGTACTCTGCTTGACTTGGAGAGGGAGTCTATTCCACAGGAGGGGGAGTCTATGGGATACAAATCTGTCCAGCCAACAAGTCCTACTGATGTCACAGACCAGGTTGAGGTTGCACATGTGGGTTACTCGAGTGGAACTAGACTAGTGGATATACAGCAGTCCTATTAAGGTGGTGTCTGTGGGATTGGGG
>NC_056741.1:86904520-86909520 GCF_019279795.1 Protopterus annectens
TTGAAAGTGATGGCTTTGTGGTTTGATCTTACCAGGGAGGATGACACTGTAGGGATGCTGCAGTGGTTACTTATGTTGGTTAATACCAAGGCCAAGATATTATCACCTTGTGGGGGTGTTGACCAGCTGGTCCAAGGTGTTTGCATTGAAGAAATCAAGGAATTTCTGGGTATTTGTGTTTTGGCATGAGTAGTTCTTCCAATCTACGGTTGGATAGTTAAAGTCACCCAGGATCAGGGTAAAGGGTTGAATGTTGATAGATTTAAACAGGTCCATATAGGTAAAGTGGGCTTCTTGAGTTAAAGTTGGGGGCCTGTAGCTAGCTATGATTTGAATAGGGGGTCTTGTCAACTGTTAACTGCACCTGGAGTGTCTCGTGTGTGTCATACTTTTTGACCTGCCTGGAGGTGTGTATGTCTTTAATATAAATTGAAACTCCAAATCCTTTTGCTCTCAACAGCTTTGAACCAGTTTTCTGTGACTGCACAAATGTCAGTATCACCCAGGGTTAAGAATGCTTGCAATGAGTGCAGTTTCATGTTTAGACCCCTAGCGTTTATCAGCATGACCTTTAATTTGCATTTTGATGAAAATTTCATGTTGATAGTTTTGACCTTATGTCATTGCCTAAAAAGGCACTATGGGATAGGCAAGAGTCTTTGCCAGAAGCCTGAAGCCCAAGGGAGATAGATGCAGGCCATCTCTGGCAAAGCATTGTGGTCTGTCGATCATGTCTTTCCAGGCTGTCAGGTACGGGATCTCCTTAGTATTACACCAGAAACTAAGCCAATTGTTAAAGTCAGTCATTTTCTGTTTGCATTGTGGCATCATTCTCTGTGACAGTAGAATGATGCTTAAGGATAGGGACATACCTGCTTGGCACACATATTTAGCAAGCTCAACCATGTCTCTCTTCATATAGTCCAGGGAGTTACATTTCAAGTCATTCATGCCAGCATGGACTATGACAGAGTCATTCAGTACCTGTTGTTGCGAGACTTGAGTGCATGTGTGATATGGTGGACTCTGGCACCTGACAAACAACTAACCATGACTTTCTCCTTATCCAGCCTGGTGAGGGGCACATCTGTGTGTTTCACAATGGAGTCTCCTATGACTAATATCTTGAGTTTATGGCTAGACCTACTGTTAAGCAAACTCAAACCATGGTCTATGTCAGCTGATGACCTACCAAGTGAGTACCTTAAAATAGCAGCCGATAGCATTGCCTATCCTGTCTCAGTCCTTATAAACAGGTCAATACAGGAATCCCATGTTCTTTTCTCTAGAAAAAAGGCACATGTTATTCCTCTGCAACAAGCAGAAAATTCAACAGTCATTACTAACTTGAGACCTATAGCAATCTTACCCCTCTCTTCAGAATAATTGAAAAATGTATTCAAAAACAATTGCTAAACTATTTCCTGCAGGAAGCACTGCTATCTCCCACCCTTTCCATAGTACTAACACTGCTCTTCCAACCTGTATATAGATACTGGCAGTAAAGCTAGAGACAACAATAAATATGCCTCTTCCTTCTGTCTAGATTTTTCTAAAGCCTTCAACACAGTTTGTCACAGCAAACATCTACTTCAAATGTTCTCATTAGGTATCTCTCGGCCCACCTGTCTATGGGTCAAAAGCTAACTGCCCAATAGATAGTAAAATAGCATTTCACCCTCTGTCCATACCTCCCAGTGACCACTGGTGTACCACAAGGCTCTATCTTTGGTTCCCTCCTCTTTGACATTCTCACCAAAACTCTCCACACATTCACACAACAGGCCTTCCTAATACAGTATGCAGATAACTCCACATTCATTTGCATATCTGTCAACCTGGCACACCTCCAAAAAATTACTCAGGAGGCTTTAACTGCCACTGAAACATGGCTTTGTAACTCACAATACTCACAATACATGGTCAACCTTAAAAAATAACACTTCTTTTTTCCCCAAATCCCTCTATGACAAAAAAAAGTTTAAAGTCTTCTTTCTTGATAAAACAACTATTAAAGTC
Source organism: Protopterus annectens (assembly GCF_019279795.1). Classification (NCBI taxonomy): domain Eukaryota; kingdom Metazoa; phylum Chordata; order Ceratodontiformes; family Protopteridae; genus Protopterus; species Protopterus annectens. The sequence continues at coordinate 86,906,540 of NC_056741.1, forward strand.
AATTCTCATAGCAAATTATTAGGGATTATAGCAGATGATAATCTTAAATTTGATGTGAATATACAAAATTGCATAAGAAAAACTTGTATAAACTTGGGATGATGTGTAGAGCCAAAACTTTTCAGTAATGCAACTAAAACTACACTTGCCACTACTTATCTCTTCCCCAAATGCCTCTATGCTGCTCTCTTCCTTATTAACCTACAGGCATCACAAATATCAAAACTGGAATAATCTATCAATTTGCAGCAAATGCCCCTTTCAGAATTCACCACTGTATAGGACTAAAAAGTCTAAATTGTCTAGATGTACCCCATCAACTAACATATACACAGCTTCATACTGCCTATAAAATAACCTAGAATCTATTGGCATGTCCAGCAATAAATAACATTCTACACATCTGTGTTCTCAGTTGGTCATTACAATATAGTGACCAAAAACTCCTGTCTGTCCACAAACGTATCAAATCAGCTGGGCATTGTCTGTACTCAATGGAACTCCTTACCTGTGTCCATCAGGTCAATACCCCCCCCCCCCCATCCTTCAAAACCATTCTGAAAGGCTTCCTAGCCAAACGTTGGCTCTGTTCTTGCTCCATACCAGGATAAACTATATCCCTGAATGTGGACAAATGCCTATTCATACCTTACACCTCCTTATCCACCCTTCTTCACTCACTTCCTTACTTCTGTCAGTTTCTGTTCCCTGACTTTCTCTTTTAATATACTATAAGCCTACTTTTCTCCCACTTCATATTGTAATTCCTGATTGTATTATACTAACTTGCCAATTTCTGTATAAACTGTCAAAAATTTCTCTAAATATTAAATCGCTGTCATTTAACTTTTATCTATTTTTATCCAATGTTTTCATATAATGTCTAATTTGGTAAAATTATTTAATCTGTATTTTTTTTTTTTATATTATGTTTTAAAGAGCGTAAAATTGTTGTTCTTAAAATCTTTTGTAACACTTTGTAGCTTTTTTCCCCAGGCCATTGCTGAAAATAGGCTTCTACCTAGCTGGACTTTCCTAATAATCAAATGCCAATGAATATAAATAAATAAAATAAATGTCCTCTGTCACCAGGCCAATTTGTAATAGTAGGTGAAAAAAATTTTGAAAAAAAGGTTTATGAAAAAATGAAGATAGGTAAAGAGAGAATCTCAAAATGTCTGCTTTATACAGATCACTGCATTCTGATGCCCATGGACATAGACACAGGACAAGAAGATATAAGAACATTATTTGAAAATTTTGAAAAGGCATTAGGCCTAAAGTATAGCAGAAAGACAGCTGAACTAGTTGGAATAGGGACAGAGAAAAACATGTGGGCAATACAGAAAATTTAGTTAGTAACCTTCCCTGTTTACCTTGAACTTGTGATTGCCTCAGTAATGAGGATATTATTAAGGAAATCTTAAAGGTGATAAAAGGGAAGGCCATAAGACTGTTGCAGAAGCAAGGCCCTTCACATGCACAGCACTAAGAGTGAATGCAGCCTGGATGAAGATCAGCCTGATTATAATTTATATAACAAGATTTATTTCCAGACACCCAGAAGAGAAATTCCTAAGGGGAATTTAGAGCAAGTCAGATTTCTAAGTAGGAGAGGAGAAATGGCAAATTATATAAAAAGAATAATTTAGATCGACTAGGAATGAGGAGATTTGGGGATGCCTACTATGCATATGCCTTGACTTTCAACATAAAGCCTTTTTTTCCCTTTTCTGTCTAAACCTATAATCAAAATGACTACATAACATAACAGTAACTACATTTTTATTTTTTCTGCCGTATTTCATTCTGCCTCTTGATTTTCTCAATACATGCTTATGTTTTCTTCTGTCTTACATATTTACCAATTTTTTTCTTTCCTGTCTCAACACCATTCACTACTATACTTTAACAATTTCTGTATATAGTGTACATAGCTATTTGTCCATATATTATTCTGTCTATACAAGACTGAATATTATAAGTAACTTTTTGTTTTTGTTTTCCTCATAGGTTCACTACAGTACATCTAATGACTTGCATATCTGTTCTTATTGTTCAGCAATGTTTACTCTGCTTATAAATGACTTTTCTTCTGTTGGAGCTTTTCTCCCCAAGCCTCTGCTTAAAATGGGCTTCCCCAGTTAGACTTTCATGGAAAACAAATATAAAATAAATACATAATTCAATAAATCAGGATTAAGGGTAAACAAAAAACAATAGCCAGAGAGGATAGAAAGGACTATAGCAGAATGAGAAAACTTTAGGGAAGTAAATAAGAAAGTTGATTGGTGAAAGGACAGAGTAGAAAGCTATGGGGTGATAAAGGCTGATGGAGAAGTACAGGCCAGAAGCACATAAAAGACAGCAACAAAAACAGCATTCAGGGCCTGCATCAACACCAATGCATTAGTGCTCAGGCCTTGTGTCATATCTGAAGAAGCATCAGTGCTCAGGACATCAGTTAACATCCAAGTACCATCCAGTCACAGAGGAGTCTAATAGAGACCGTGCAGTGTAGAGATGGCGCGGTAGCACCATATGCATATTAATGAAGGCGCGCTGCCGCCACATCCACCTGCATAGGAAACGTGTGCAAGTGCATGGGGCATGCCCAAGCGCTGCACGGAGGCGTGGACATGTCGGCTGTTCATGTGCAACATAAAATGCTGAATATTACAGCCTGCCTCTAATAGTAATCACACCTGTCAGTGTCCGTGGATACTGAAACGTATGCAAAGCATGCAAGACAGTTTTGTGAACACAAAAATAAGAAGCAAACACAAATGCACGTAGCTGAATATTGAGTCCCCATCCCTCGAACAAATGACATTTAAAACCCCGTGCTCGTATTCTATTGCATTGTTGATAGTTATACCAAGTGGAAGCGAAATGCATCGTGTTAGTGTGCCATCAATAGTTAAGTCTAGCCCAATGGTCAGGGTTACCACCTGTCCCACATTGCGAGGGACAGTCCCCCT
>NC_056741.1:86914520-86947753 GCF_019279795.1 Protopterus annectens
ATGTCGGTGCATGTGCAAGTAAGGGAGTGAGCGGGTGTAAGCATGTTTGGCCACCAGTATGCGAGTATTGCACTGGTACAGAAATGTGTAAGAAGCTGTAACCAGAGGTCAGCACTGCTTAACACCACGCAAACCCATGCACAACCACTCCCAAATGCTTCAATGTGCCTTACTCACTCCATATCCAATGGGCTTGTTATGATCGCAAAGAAATAACCGTCCTTTGCAAGTGTTCGTAGCAACACCCTGCGCACACAGCTAATGTGAAATACCAATACACCATGGCAAATATACAGACAATAGACAGTACCACACACATACCATACAGCACAGTCAACCAACAGTATAGCAATGTACTGGCAGATATGTCCGGACCACTGGAGTTTGCTGACCTGGCCATCTTGTGTTTATGTGTGTGAGCATGCCCAGTATGACCATTCTGCATGTTGTTGACTGTCATTGCCGTCATACCTTCATCTGCTTGAGCATGCCCAGTATGGCCAACTGTATCGCATGTGTTACATGTCCAGGTAGTCAGTACTGTGGTGCCGACCTCTGCATTGTACACTGACAGGTGGCATGCTGTGTCTGCAGGGTATCCATCAGTCATGTGGCATTGAATGTTGCTACATTTCTGCACAGCGTGGGGGGACATCCGACTGTATCCACATTCCTACACAGCACCGGGGGGGGGCGCACCTGCCTGTTCTGATATGTGTACGTTGGAAGGGGGGCACACCTGACACTTGTACACTTTTGCTACTACTGTACTGGTATGTCAGGTACTCCATTTCAGTGTGTAGACCTACCTATTGTGCTGGCTAGAGGCATACCAGTGTACTGCAGATCTTAGCTTTAATTACCAACATATTAGTTTCAGACGTCCTAGACTTCACAACCTACATCCAACTGCCTGGCCTGCTGTAGTCTGTCTGTGTGGGTCTGTGTGAGGAGGTCATCCATTGGGCATATTCAGAGGACATAGTACAGCATTTGTCTGTGTTGGTCTACACCTGTCCAGCTGGTTGAGACTTGTGTGGGCTGTATAGACACACATGATGCTCAGCCCATTACCTGCAGTGGGTTATGACACCCTGTGTACTACTGGCTACTATGGTGACCCTAGTATGTGCTACAGATGTCATGGTGCCACTATGGATGTCTACTCTCTGCTGCTTTAACATTCGGCCACCAAATTCCCTTGCATGCTCACATCCATACCATAGCTACAGGTAACAACACATTCTAATACAACTTCCAATTGGTAGGTTGATTGACTTACCTTGAGGGTGTGCCAGACCTGAGGATGGTGCTGGAGGGCTGCCTATGTCAGATGCACATAGTGCACTTCCTATACATGGCTGAGCACAGGTAGTGTCATGTTTGGCATCCCTTTTACTGTCTGTGCGAGTCAGAGAGGGTGACATTCCCGGGGTACCTACTGTGTCAGTGCATATGCTATGCATTGCCTCTTTGCCAAGGCCAGGTCATACTGGGCATGCCTCCTTCTGCCTACTGGGTCTGGCTCAGGTTGTTCCTCCTCTGAGTCACTCTGTGCCTGTACAGGCCTTGGCATTGGTGGGGGGCTGTTTGGCCCTGCCCCATGCTGTTACTCCAGCAGCTGTTTCCACAGGATCATATTGGGATTAGGCATGCTAAGCCAGGAGAAATCCTGAGACACAGGACTCCAATCTACGTACAGTATGCCTGACACCCCCCCATGCTTTCACCTATATTCGAGTCCTGCACCCGGCTATCTATACACATACACTCTTGGGACCCGCATCACACCCTGGGGATAAACGGAATTCACTATTTTCCACCTCATTTGTATAGCATTGTCTTCTAATGCATAGTTACATGACCCATACTGAGCCTCCCCAAAAATAACCACTGCTTACTGTCACACAGACCCACACGCAACTGGTTAAAAGTGCCTTACTATCACCGTATTCAATGTCCCTTTTTCTTCCCAGCAAAAAAACAACCGGCCTCTGCACAACTCGAAACTGGGACCCCGCACACCACAGATGATGTTCTTTACCACTAAGCCATGGCAGATGTACATACATCTGAGGTTATCATGTACAGATCATCCAGCACGGGCAATCAACAGTATAGGACATGTATTCCATCATGTAGATTTATGTGTGCTAATGTCCACATATATATACATAAATATATATATATATATATATATATATATATATATATATATATATATATATATATATATATATATATATCTATATATATATATATATATATATATATATATATATATATATATATATATATATATATATATATATATATATATATATATATATATATATATATATATATATATATCTATATATATACACACACATATACATATACACAGACATACTTAGATATAGAATATATATCTCAACAGCAGACCACGTGTCATCAAAGCATTAGACAAGAATGAAAAGGAAACCACATGCACCTCCTGCATTATGTACTGGTGTTAATATCAAGGCAAGTGTGTTTCTGTGCATCACACAGGTTCAGACTGTATTAAGGGTAAGATTAGGGCTGCTGACATTACTCACCAGCCCTATTGCCGAACGTATGTGTATGTCTTTCCAACCCAGTCTCTTGGACGATTGTGACATTTATGGCCACTATATAGGAAAACAACAAAACACGCTCCTCAACACATCCAGTAGCTAGCCACTCACAGACACCAACACATAGGATATGACTGCCAAACATACACACCTGTCATGCCTTGGAATAGAACACCTACCTGTCTATTCTATCACACTACAGCATTATGCAGTTACAGAACACGCTACCAAGATTATTGGGACATAGCACTCCCAGAGGTGTACTTCTATGTGGGTGACATCATCAGCAATGACAAAGTCGGCAATAGGGATTGTATGGAGTGTGAGCAGTCTAAAAGCATATTTCTGTCCCCAAGTAGATGGAGACAAACACACACACAGTTGGCATGGCTGGGATTAAAACACAGACCTAACTACCTTATCACACTACAGCATTACGCAGTTACAGAACGCGCTACTGAGATTACTTGGTCCCAGCACTCCCAGAGGTGTACTTCTAGGTGGGTGACATCATCAGCATTGGCAAAGATGGTAATAGGGATTGTATGGAGTGTAAGCAGTCTAAAAGAATATTTCTGTCCCCAGGCAGATGGAGACAAACACACACACAGTTGGCATGGCTGGGAATAAAACACCGACCTAACTGTCTTATCACACTACAGCATTACACAGTTACAGAATGCGCTACCAAGATTACTAGGTCCAAGCACTCCCAGAGGTGTACTTCTAGGTGGGTGACATCATCAGCATTGGCAAAGATGGTGATAGGGATTGTATGGAGTGTGAGCAGTTTAAAAGCATATTTCTGTCCCCAGGCAGATGGAGACAAACACACACACAGTTGGCATGGCTGGGATTAAAACACCGACCTAACTATCTTATCACACTACAGCATTACACAGTTACAGAACACGCTACTGAGATTACTGGGACACAGCACTCCCAGAGTTGTACTTCTAGGTGTGTGACATCATCAGCAATGGCAAGGTCAGTGATAGGGAGTGTATGGAGTGTGAGCAGTCTAGAAGAATTATTTTGTCCCCAGGCTGACAGAGATAGACACACACACACAGCTGGCATGGCTGGAATTAGAACACCAAACTAACTACCTTATCACAATACAGCATTACGCAGTTACAGAACATGCTACCAAGTTTACTGGGACACAGCACTCCCAGAGGTGTTCTTCTAGGTGGATGACATCATCATCATCAATGGCAAAGTCGGCGATAGGGATTGTATGGAGTGTGAGCAGTCTAGAAGCATTATTCTGTCCCCAGGCAGATGGAGACACACACAGTTGGCATGGCTGGGATTAGAACACCGACCTAGCTACCTTATCACACTACAGCATTACGCAGTTACAGAACACGCTACTGAGATTACTGGGAGACAGCACTCCCAGAAGTGTACTTCTAGGTGGGTGACATCATCAGCATTGGCAAAGATGGCGATAGGGATTGTATGGAGTGTGAGCAGTCTAAAAGCATATTTCTGTCCCCAGGCAGACTGAGACAAACACACTCCAGTGGTGGGATCAGGACAACTGCCTATCTACGGACCACTATTACAATACTACATAGATACAAGCCTTGCCACAGACACTACACCTTTCAAGACTGTCAATGTGACCTTCTAGGAATGCGGACATCAGCATGGATGCTGGCATTTATGATGTACATACCTGTGAACCTGTGTGTTCAATGTAGGAATCCATCCTGAAGTGGGGTATGGCCATCTGTTGACTGGATGAGTACTATTGCTATACAGGGTTACAGTGGCCATGCCCATACACATAGAGGCACATAACTGACACAAGGTGTCACTGGGCATGCTCACAATACTTAGTAGCACACGGCCGTTTGGAATGCACTATGTGTCCATCTGCATAACGTTATACTGGGCATGCTCACACACTTAGTAGCACAGGACTCTTTTGTATGCACTCTGATTCTAAACACAGAAGGGCACAGTGGCCATGCTATTACAGTTAGATGTGAACAACACATTGTAATGGACTCTGGTGTCGATAGTTGTCATTGTTAGCAGGAATGCTACACTACATATATCTGACACCGGTCTTCTACACAATGTCTGTTGCTGTCCGTCACCTTAGATGTACCAATCTAAACCTGGCACACTACTACCAACCGTGGTGATGTCCTGCCAGGAGTGGCTACTTCGCCCATATAGTGCCATTCATAGTCGAATGTCCTGAGACCAGGTTAACACCCTGACACCTAGAGGATAACTGCATTGTATGCATATGATAAACAGTGCCAGATGTGTCGCATTCATAATCACAGCTGCCCAATGTAGATCCAACAATGGGGAATACTGACATTTGTGCAGTGAGGAGCACCTGGCTGAAGGCTCAGTTGTGCACAATAGCACTACCACTGTATACCTTGGATACAGACATGTGGGCCATAACACAGGTATGGACTGCTCCAGGTGGTGGTGTCCCCATGTACATGAAGGCCACTCACATGTACTGACCAGTACACCCTCAAAAGGCATCACAGATGCATCAGGTGAAGATCACAGTGTCAAAGCCACATTGTAGGATGTAGCCCTCAGACATCACCATGTCCTTGGACCAGCAACACACATCCATACATGTGGTGGAACATATAATAGTACAACTCCATGTGACCCATGACCAGTGGACTGTACCTAGCTCTACATCAACTGTTCAGACTACCCATATACTGACACAGGTGCATCATGTGTTATGCAATGCAGTGATACCACTGTTCGTAACCAGCACAGTTGTACACATAACAGGGGCCCTGGGTCATATACAGCAGTAACAGATGACTGTTGCTGTACACCAGTAAACACCCTCATGTTTGGATATGACATACATGTACCTGCCATGGATATGTACATGCCACACACGCACACACAACACATATGTATATAGCATAGCTGTTGCTGTCCTTTGTGCAGACAGGTGGCTGCAGCAATTACACACATGCACATGGAAGGTAGGTCCATGGCTGTTGAATGCTAACAGTACATAAGGTGTGATATCAATGTTGACTGAGTTAGCATTCCCTCTGTACTGGTTACCCATGATAACCATCATATCATACAACAGTCCATGTGTCATCTATGTCATCACACATGTCCACCAATTGCAATGCCTACAAACATGCCTAAATGACAGAAATGTAGGACCTACACACATGTACATGTAGTGGTGTGCGTTCAGCTATCATGCATGTGCAGTAGCTGATGTTTGCAGATGATGTGTGTCTTACTACAACATGCAGTTGCAATGCAGCCCCATCATTGCCAACTGTATATGGTGATATACTGACAGTACGGTAAGATGTACATCAGGTATGGATGGATGTGTGGACATAACTAAGTGGTGGGCCATCTTTGCAGATGGATGTTTGCTGAGGACAGCTCACAGGTGTGTCACAAGAGTCCTACAATAACATGTGTAAACACTAAGCTATGTTTCTGTTAATTGAAGTGGAACACGTACAACCTACACAGCGGTCAGGGTGTCACTGACTGTAAATCACTTGACACCTGTAACACTTAAGACCTCCTGTGTACATATATCAGCACAATTGCCAAAGGTAGTGTTGATACACATTGTAATGTGGGCAATACTGCTGCATGTCTGTCATGCATATCATAAGATAGCAGGTGTTTGATTCACAGTACTGCCATGTGTGTTTGCTTGTGTGTCCATATATGCCACATATGGTGGGGAATACATCCCAAGTGTTACTCACTGTCCTGTACACTGTTGTAGAGATCTGTACATACTGCATTGTAGAAAGCAAGACATAGGCAGGGGTGGGGTCTGTATCACACACACATGTGAGCTATCTGTATGTGCATGACATAGGTGCATTCAATTACTCCACAGTGTGAGTGTGTGTGTGTGTGTGTGTGTGTGTGTGTGTGTGTGTGTGTGTGTGTGTGTGTGTGTGTGTGTGTATGTATGGCTGTCTGGTCCATGGAGTGAGGATGTATGTTACCATAGTGAACAGATAGGACCCATAACCCCTCCAGGTGATGCACTCTACTACCCTGTTGATGCTGTTGATCTTAGGCATTACTGACTACCTGTAAATGTGTATTCCCTGTGTCACACCATGTGGGTGCACAGTACTGTAATGGTGATTACCACATAGGCAGGGGTCCTCACCTCAACACTGTCAAGTGTGTGTGTGTGTTACAGTGTTGTTGACCCCGTGAGTGTGGGCGTGTTACTGTGTGTCTGAATACATGTGTGCGAATATGTGTGTGTGTATGTGTGTGTGTGTGTGTGTGTGTGTGTGTGTGTGTGTGTGTGTGTGTGTGTGTGTGTGTGTTCTCATCCTGTAATGTGAATGTGTATTACTGCTACACAGTGAGGCCTAAAGCTATCAACTGGCCTCTACCCTTGTCATCAGCTAGACTGCTATGTAAACACCCCGCCCCATGTAACTGTACCTGTGATGTCACCTGGTATGGATGTCATGTCTCTAGCCACTGTAGCTTAGTACACAGCTCTCATGCTCCTGGATCAGTAGATGTGTAGACATCTTTGAAATGTCAGCCTTTCTAACAGTGAGGTTGAAGCTACGAATAGCAAGCTGGTATTGCCATACATACCTGTGAGTAGTCTACATTTACACATGGAAAACTAACTGCAAACACTGACACTCAACGGCACATGCAATTAGACCTGATGGAGGGAAGCAGGACATCATGACTAACATGCTGTTACTGTTGTTACCAAGACACATACTGTGAACAGAAAACAATGCTTTCTAAACCTGAATTACATGGTATGTCTGCTACGTGTCAACAGTACACAACAATGGTAATCTACACTTATCTCCCTATTCTGTTTACCCTGTGCATCAGACCATATGAGCATGTCCCTGCACCGATGGTGTAGATGACAGAGATGCGGCACAGGCATCATCATATGAACAGGGTAATAATGTTTGCCAGGGGCCTAGGCTGCACCAGTGGATGATATCATGTGTGTGGGTTAGGGCCTGTGATCTAATTGGCCATGTGTGGTTGTTATGCATGTTTGTGTTGCGATGCCCTACAGATGTTTCTGGTGTGTGCGTGTATGTGTGCACACAGTTTTGCCATGTGTCTGGCCTACACAGGGGTATTATTGACAGCTCCAGACTGTACAGACCAGGTTTTACAGTTCACGGTGTCCGGCCATGGCCACGTGACCTGTGCCTGCCAGGGGTTGCAAGGGCACTACCAGGCAGAGGTGTATATTGGGCACAGTCCAATGACACATGTCCACTGGAACCGTGTCTTGTTGGGACCATCCAGGGCCATGTGCACATGGCCTGCTCTGTCCTGGTGTGGACAGCACAGCACCAGCTGCACTGCTGCTGCTACCACCACTATAGGAGTGGGCATGTGAGGTAGCTCTTTCACGTAGACCTGCACCAGGTGATGTAGCTGGCCTACATTCATGTGCCCTATGCCTCACTCCTACCAGATGTTCCAGCACAGACAGCTCACGCTTGCAGATTGTCATGCCACGGTCAAGGATTCCCAACATGTCACCCAATCATCTGTCCAAAACCTCAGCAATCTGCTGTTGAGCATTTGCCATTGCCTGGATTTTGTTGTTTAAAGAACGGATAGCAGCCCTCTGAAGCTTCTGCCCTTCTCTGTTCTGCCATTCAGCATGTGCCTGTGCTGCCATTACAGCCTGAAACATGCGTCTGGTGACACCAGCTGCTGCGCTCTGTCCTGCAGGGGCATGTCAGCCAGAGGTCCCCCTATGAGCAGCACTGGCCACATGCCTGTGTCACCCATTTCGAGTCATTTGCCTGACACCATGGTGTGAATACACACCTTCCATAGCCACCACACTTTCCTGTTCCAAGCTACCACATGCCAACTGTCCTTTCTCTATGGCCACTGGTGATGGGGTATGTGTTGGCATGAGATCTGTGTGCAGGGATGAGGGGGATATAGGTGGAATGGCAACCAATGGCACAGATTCAGCCCCTGACAACCCTGCCTGTGCCTCAAGCTTATGTTCATCATCACTGCTAGAGTCTTTGGGGACACTTACATCAGATGGACCGCAGGGGGGTAACGCACCTACATCACCTGTGAGGGTAGACAAAAACTCTACATTACAATACAGACACACACAGACACACACAGACAAACACAGATACACACACTATGCATGTGATTTGACAGAAGGCATGCAACATGCATGTGATACAGCAGATGGCATGCAGCTCGGACAATAATAGTGGTAGTTATCATACATCCCTGGGTTGCCCACAACAGCATGTATGTGTCATAGCAGAAGCCATGCATTTCACACAATCATGGTAGTAAGCATGCATCCCTGTGTTACACCATGCGGACCAGCACAGGTTAACAGTACACATGGCTGATGTGTGGCATATGACCTTGACATTAACAGGTAGTATGACATGTAATCTGCTAACGTGTGCATTGACATGCATACATGTTTAACACAATGGTGTCCTGTCACATATACAGTGGGGGTAATGGTGTCACATTGCAGTGTTGTCTGTCCGCCCTACAGATAAAATGCACATTTAGCAGATGTGCATGACCATTGCTGGGTATTATGATGTGTCTATATTGCTATAGGGTGTGAAGTACACACACAGTGCCATTGCATGGAATCATGAGGCATCTCTATTGCTATACAGTGTGAATTACAGACACAGTGCATAGCCATAACTGTGTGCATACACAATACATATATACTGTGGATTGTGACCCACGTCGCTGAGGTGTATACACACTAAACCATGATGTAGAATGTGTGACAAAAGTCACCGAAGGCCATACGGATGACACCCCTGCACATCTGCAAACATATTTTAGCTGCCTAGCAACCATGTCCACACATGGCAGACTTGTCAATACACCATGTCCCACATGACATTTGTGTACTACACACACGAGTTGCATGGCTGACAATGATGTCCAACAGATGCAAGGGAAATGTACTGTATCTGTGGCCTGATGTGGTTGTCTGTGTATGTATGTGGATGCTGTACAGGTGACTACTGTCATGCTGTGACACAGTCACGATGTTCAACACATCTTATGTGGTTGAATGATGTTACACCTCCACAAGCTGTGCACAGGCCTGTAGGATGTCCAGTGTTCCACATCTATAATATAACCATTCAACAAAGGCTATAGTTGGACCATGTGTAGCCAATGTATAACAGGTTGTACACACAAACACATCACATCTACTGTGTGCTGCTACATGTCTCTGGCCATCCTCCATGGCCATGTGTGAACATGTGTTGGCCAAATGGTTGTGATGGCCATCTGTCTCACATATCTGTGTTGTCCCATATGAGATATACCCATAGATGTCATATACTCCACTGTCCACAGGGTAATGCAGACAAAGGGTTGTATGTTTGGTATGTGGGGTATGTTTTGTGGGATAGTGAGACAATGTTGCAGCCGGCCCACTACATGTCATGGACATGTCAGATGGCACATCACAATGTGTGCACTCATAGCAGGGGCATAATCCACAAGGGTGAATCCTGTGGGCTGCCCATACTCCAGCTCACTGTGTTGTACTGTTTGTGTACCCTACATGTGTAGTTCTGATGTGTAGTACATGTTCCTACATTGAACAACACCTCCACTGCTGTATGCACAGCAGTCCACACATCTACCAATGAAAGTTTCTGAGGTTTCATGTCGGTGTTTCACATAGTTTGAATGTATTACACATGGGTAGCCATTGTTATGGATTGCAGATGCAACCTGTATATTGTGACCGGAACATACATTATGTGCACATGTGTTAAATAGCCACATGGCGAATAGATCTGTGCATTAACATGCCTGATACTTATAACTGTCTCACCTGCAATGGCCTGCTGTCTTAGCAGAATGCCAGAGGTACCTATATAGGGGTGACACAGCAGTATGTTCATTATCAATGCCTGTGTGACAGCTACAGGGTGCAATGTGCATGTTAACACATTTGCCAGTACAATAGGATATACTATGGAGTATGCACATGTGTGCATACAAAGAGTAGCATACTATAGTATGCAGCATGTGTGTATACATGCCTTACATATGATGTTATATTGCATATTGTACAGTGACACATGCAACTATATGGGATATAATAGTTATATATGCAGTAGTGATTTACCAGGCAACTCCAGGCTCAGTGGTTGAGAGACGCCCACCTTCACAATATCAGCTAAGGCTTGTGGATGCTGTTATGCAGGTGTCCCCAGGTTGGCCAGTAGCTCCTCAGTACGTGTGAGTGGGGGCTGGGTTGGTGGCCCACCCCCTGTTGCACCTTGTTCCCTGACGATTGCATTTGCATGCTGTTTTGCCCGTCTGATCAGGTCCATGCAGTATCTGCACACCTGCTGGTATGTGCAGTTATTGCCACCCACATCATTAACCCTCCTGCGAAGTTCCTGCCACAGGTCATCCCGCTGCTGTGCATTCTGTGGCACATGGCTAAACAGGACATCATAGTTGTCTTGGAGGTAAGGTATAAGGGCCTCATCCTCCAAGTGTGTATAGGCTGGTAGCCTTGCTCACTGCATACATGGAAGACATAATGATGGAGACAGGTCACAGTATTTCAGAGATGCACAGAGATACAGCTGCATATACATGTGTATCACATTTATTACATATAAATAGTTGTCTTTGCAAATCTTCATGACACTGACATTACTGACATGTTTGTGTCACACACATGTGACACCCAATGGGGATTGGATATTGCTCATACTCCATGTGGATGCTGTCTTGATGTGGACATGTCTGTTTGCCTGTACTGGTGTTCTTACCTATCAGCACATGCCTGGATGTGTCCACATGAATGCTGTCAACTTTGATGCTGTGTATATGTCACATATAAACACATACACTGCCTTAACGGACATGACCTGTGACACTGCAGACATACACACGGAAGGCTTTACATGCATGTGTTTTGCCATATACATCTACATGGCACTGTACAGCAGTTCAACATCCTGCCACGTATCACCTGTGTTGCACATGTGATACACATGGGACACTGGCTAGCCTGATAGTATTTGCAGGGATGGTTATCAACGATAGCATGTACGGCCAAGGTCATCTAGTAGTCTGTATGCCCTGGGCTATGTATGAGCCAACAGCCGTGTTTCCAGTGCCAGGTGAAGCAGTGCCACATAACTGATCCACACGGTTAATGATACATCAACCATGCGGTCATCACACCATGTCTGACAGAGGTGAAATGTGCAGCTTTGATGGACAGGGTTGCATAGTATGGCAGGAGTATGTAACATGTATGGCACAAGGATTTGTCCAGCATGTGGCGATCCTTGTACTAGGAAGGTGGATGTCCATGACATATGTATTTGTGATCAATACATGTAGTATGTCCAACATCACAGTGTTGGACATGGCTTTATGCAGGGTAGGCATCATGCTACATAGTTGAGATGAGGATTGTGAAGGCTGGTGTTGGTCATCCAAACATGGCCATTATCCCTTAAAGTTGATAAGTGATCCGATATAGGTCACTTGAGTGATGACTATGGCTGAACAATGATTTCTATATTCATGGATGGCACCCTGTCATGACTTGGGTTGCCACTTATTACTACCTAATAGGCTTGGTGATGTCACTAGCTCAGGGAGGTAAACTGCACAGCAGCATCCCTTACACACAGTGTCCATTATGATGACCGCTGCCTAGGTGGTAGCTCATGGGTACAGGGTTATTAACCTAGCGGTGACAATGCAATTTGCAGCTGTCAGATTGTGCACATATGTCACACACCTCACCCACAAAGCCCCTTCTGTATGTTGTCCACAACACTGAGTCAGCTATTGCTCCTAGGTCATAGACATTCACATACTTAAATAGGCAGATGCCTCCCATTTGTCTGTGTGGTATGGGCTACAATGAAGGGGAGTACAATGAATTAACCCTGTTTTACTGTAGCTGGCACTGATGTGATAAGCACATATTAATCAGACACCTTCTGTAGTGTTGGTTCTGTCAACAGTCCGCTGGCAGAACTCTCCTGTAACATACGAATGTACATCGAGTATACTGAGTGTAGGTAGAACACAGTATGGGTGATGATGTCCTATGACCTGTCACAGGTATAATATGCAGTGTAAAATCATCCGTACTGTCATCTACATCTGTACTGCTAACAACATATACATTGATTAAGGTTCATGGCCTTTCAGACCAGACTCAGCAGGGTAGTAGTGCAGTGCCTCCCATTATGAGTGGTGTCTCCACTTTGTGGGTTGTGATAACTGTTGGTGTGCACCATTCAGTGTTTTCACAGACTGACATGAAGCTATGTTTTACATGATGTGTATGTGTAGAGCAAACTCTTTTGCCATATGTGTATGATACAACCAGGGATGTGGACAGGTCCCTTGCAGCCTGAGTGCACAAGGCTCATTATGGCATTCTTGCATGGGTGTGTGTGCATTTCTGATGGGAGTCATCATCCACAGCTCCAGTGCATAGTCAGCACCCCCCACAAGGTGGCCATATGGGATGTCCCCCCTGACAAATACCTGGTACAGCTATGAGGCATGCCAGATGTAGGAGTCGTGGTATCTTCCAGGGCTGCCAGCACACACATCCATGATAATGCCCTGGGCATTGCACATGACCTGGCAGTTGATGGAGTGGTATCCCTTGTGGTTTATGTAGCACCTACCATGCTCACCGGGTGGTGACGATGTGTGTGTGAATGCAGTCTATTGCATTCAGTACCTCCGGGTAGTCTACCACACAGTGGAAGAAGTGTATATTGCTGGCCAACTACTCCTGCATTTGGGGGAAGTATATATGCTCATTGGCATGTGGTAACATGGCATCCAGGAACTGGTGGAGTACCCTGGATGATGATGCCTGTGAGATCCCCATGATATCTCCAGTTGGCATTTGAAAGGTACCTGTGGCTAGTATTCTCAAGCTTACACATACCTTCGTGTCCACTGGGATGGGTTCCCCCCCTGTTGTTTATGTCTCTGAGGCATGGCCAGCACAGCTCAACGATTTGCTGTATGATGTCCCTGTTCACCCTGTAACGCTCTACTATCTCCAGATCATCTAGCCCCTGGTAGCTTACCCTTGGTCTGAACACTCTTTTTCTCCTCCGGTGCCTGAGGTGGTTGTCAGCATCATCCTGCACACCACCTTCAGTCTCCAACACATGCTGATGAATCAAAGCTATGGCAGCTCCCAACATGTACATTTTAAAAGTTCCCCGTCTGTTTACACTGATGGCGCAGTGTTTGGGAATACACAAGTGTGTGTGAGGTGTCTTCACACTTTACACTATTTTGCTTTGGAAGCTGATGATATCATAGGGTGTGTGTATATACAATCCGAGCTGCAGGGTATCTTACTTATGGATTTTACCGCAGGTTCTGCTATTGTGGGGCCTTTGGTGTTGAATTACACTTGGCTACCATGGATCATCTCTTGCCCTTGCCTTCATTTTTCAAACCTATTCCCCTCCCTTTGTCATGCATTCATCCATCAGCCTGCTTTCTTGTTTTGTACTTTCCCAACCCAGGATTGTGTTGCGAAATGTGTTCTGTAGCCGACCTACTGCAGGTTTGCTTTGTTTTGCTGTGACAGTTTTCTTTCCTTTGCAATCCAGCACCTCCCTTTTCCTGTTCTGCAGGTTGCTGCTAACAGCCTTGTTAGCTACTGTCAATGGCCCACTGTGAGTTAATAGGTGTTAATTACTCAGTTGTACTCCAATTACCCTGCTGCTGCATTTCCTTATTGTCTTCCCATAACCTTCCTGTTTCAGCTGGGGCATGCGCCACATGCAGCCATTTACCGGGTTTCGAGTGCGTTGTCATCCACGTACACATGTGCTTTTGGTCACCTTGTGTGCTCTCAGCTAAGCAAAGTTATGGCTACATCCACACCCCTATCCTGCGTCTTTGCTTAGCAACGGGCAACCCAGATTAGCAATGCTCCAATGTGCTTACAGCTACGGTGGCACTCCCCTCTCCTGATGTCATCTATACCTCCAGGCCACTCCTCAGTGTTATACTGCTACGCCATGTGGTACAGCCTTATGCTGGCAAGGCATTTGCGATTCAGTATTACTTGCCTCATTTGCATGGCATTGACTACTAATTCCTAGTTACCGTGCCGAACACTGTCACAGACCCTTAGCATCCCTTGCGCCTTCGTTGTGGTGTAGCATGCATACCATTGACTATTGAAATGAAATCATGATTTGTGTTACATTGCAATTTTATGACATCTATATATATTTTCCTTGTGTTCTCATTTGCACACCCATGCACTGCGGTTGTACTTTGCGTTAGTGTGGCCATGACATTAAATGTTATTTTTTATGCATTGTGCATGTTTTTTATGCCATTGGCTGTATATTTAGCCACTGGCATATGTTAATTTTGTAATATGTAAGTTTGGTCCACTTTCATGGCTCCGATGTTCTGTTTGAAAAAATGTAAACCATTTTTTTGGTTTACATTTCTGTATGCTTATGCTACGCCTGCACCACTTCATGAATCGCTATGTACCTTCATTTGCATGCTGAACTACTGTGCATGGGGTGATTAGCATACATGCGCAGAGGGCTGCACAGCTCTGGCGTACGCTGGTAGTGCTCGTGGAATCGGCTCGTACCTGAATCGCTCGGCGACCATATTTGGCATTAGAACGCCTACACTACGTCTGCGCCTAGCACAAGCTTCATGAATCCTGGGGATCGATTGAAGAAGACTGGGAAGCATCAGAACAATCCAAATTAGTGTATATAAGGGTGACATTTTGTAATAGACCAGTACTTTAGGGTGAAGGCATGCCAATTCTATGTTAACTTGCATATTGTTTAGCTTCTGAAATTGGACATTCTGATGTATCTTTTCAAACAGGCGCCTGTAGTTAGAACGATTTAAAGATTAATTAATGTAAATATTTTGATGTTCTAATGTTCTAGTTTTTAAAGCATTTCTGGGTAGATGAATGAATAGAACAAATATAAATTGATACAGTAGGAAAAGTGCATCTTAGAGAGTGGAGCAGATCCTTCTCAGCTCATTGATGATTTTTAACAAATTTCTAACCTACAACACCAGTTGCTTAGGTGCCAAAATTACTTGGCAAACATCTAGCACCTTTACTTAGATATCTGAAGATGACAGGTGCCACTTCATAGACCTAATAAAGTAATATCAATACTGCTAATATTCCACACTTGCTGAGATGCAGAGTTAACCCCAAAGTTGCACAGTGCTGTCAATACTGAGATATGCGAATTTTGCAATTCTGAGTTCTGAAATCTGAACTCCTGAAAGTCTTCATTGTACATAATGTAGAAATATGCACAAGGATGTTGATCAACACAGAGCAAAGCATTCAGGGCCTGCTTCAACACCAATGCATCAGTGTTTAGGTCTTTTGCCATATCTGAAGCATCAGTGCTCAGGACCTCAGTTAACATTCAAATACCACCAACATTCAGGCCCCATACCACCACCCATATATCAGTCTTCAAGCCATGTGCCAACGTTCGTGCATCACTGTTCAGACCCTGTGACAACAGCCATACATCACTGTTCAGGCTTTGTGGCAACAACCATGCATCAGTGTTCAGGCCCTGTGTCACCACCAATGTATCAGTGTTCAGGCCCTGTGTCAACACCCATGCATCAGTGTTCATGTGCTGTGCTAAGACCCATGCATCACTGGTCAGTCCCTGTGTTACCACCCACACATTGTTGTTCAGACCCTGTGTCACCACTACTCATGTATCAGTGTTCAGGCCCTGTGCCAACACCCATGCATCAGTGTTCAGGCCCTGTGTCACCACCGATGTATCAGTGTTCAGGCCCTGTGTCAACACCCATGCATCAGTGTACATGTGCTGTGCTAACACCCATGCATCACTGGTCCGTCCCTACGTTACCACCCATGCATTGTTGTTCAGACCCTGTGTCACCACTCATGTATCAGTGCTCAGGCCCTGGGTCACCACCCATACATCTGTACTCAGTCCCTACGCCTTCACCCATGTATCAGTGTTTAGTACCTGTGTCACCACTAATGCATCATTGCTCACTCCCTGTGTCACAACCCATTCATCAGTATCCAGACACTGTGTCACCATCCATGTATCAGTGTTCAGGCCCTGTGCCAACACCCATGCATCAGTGCTCATGTGCTGTGCTAACACCCATATATTAGTGCTTAGTCCCTGTGCCAGTACCCATATATCACTGTTCAGTCCCTGTGTTCAGGCCCTGTGCCAAAACCCATGCGTCAGTGTTCACACCCTGTGTCATCATCCATGCATCAGTGTTCAGGCCCTGAGTCACCTCTCATGTATCAGTGTTCAGGCCCTGAGTCACCACTCATGTATCAGTGTTCAGGCCCTGTGTCGCCACCCATCTATCAGTGTTCAGGCCCAGTACCACCACCCATGCATCAGTCCTCAGGCCCTGTAACACCACACATGCATCAGTGTTAAGGCACTGTGTCAGCACCCATACATCAGTGCTCAGTCCCTGTGTCACCACCCATACATCAGTGCTCAATCCATATAATCACCAATACATCAGTGCCCAGTCCTTGTGTACCAGTCCCTAGTCTGTGTGTCACCACCCATTCATCAGTGCCCAAACTCTGTGACAACACCCATGCATCAGCCGTCATGACCATTCATAGCACTCTTGCATCAGTTTTGTTTGAAAATATTATTTAAATAGCATAAACCAACAGTTTCATATTTCTATGATGACATCCAAAAGTGTATAATGGTGACTTGCATGACATTATTTTTAAACAGACTAACAGATAAATAGCTATGCTGTTCATGCCATGAAGTGGGTGTATACTAACTAAGACAAACTGTGTGGATGTAGTTTTACTATACTAGAACAAAAATTGGACTTTCTTCATCCAGAGTCTTAAAACAAAATCAGGATTATGTTTGGGAGCTTTATGATCACTTCCATCCTATAGCGTAGGTCTCCCAAACAGCTTTGTAATTTTAAAATTTTCATCTCTCTTAGGATATGTCAGATATTAACACTTTTTGAGGTCTACCATGGCAAAATAATTGTTAAAAAAAATCAAACTTTTCAGACATTTTAATTAAAGATTTCATGGAACAAGAGCTGTAATTAGTGAGAGTGACGTAGCTCATAATGAGATAATATCTGCCACTTGTAGAGCTCATAGGTGGTTCCAGTTACTGTGAAAGTCCAGTCTCCACTAAATTGTTGCAATATTCCACCATTAATTAGAAGACCTGATGTATGATGACTTCATTACTTCTATAGAATCACTAATACTTATGTACACATAATACACAATCACACACCAAAAATGTTTAATACGTTTATAGCAAACACTTGGAATAGTGTGTGATTCACTTAAACTGGTGCAGACTGACACATCAGAGGGATTGTGAAACACTCGCCTAAGTATGAAGCATTAACAACAGTATAACAAATTCTCACAGTACACTTTGTTACTGACTGGCGTGCCACAATGTATTGATAAAGTAAGTCTTGCATAAATAAATGCATCCTACAAACATTCATAAGCTGATTGGTACATATGAAATGACAGTGGAGCTACAGTCATGAAAACTATTAACATATCTATGCATAAAGGAAGCCCTGCATTGCAGACCCAGTCTGGTCAAGATGACACATTAAACTGAAGGAGCATAATGAAGCCATTACACTGTCAAAATGCTGACAACGGCTGCCCACAAGGATCCTCTGTAGTGACATTTCATTGTCATGTATATATATAAAAATCAAATAGGCCAATGTATGCCAGCATTTTCAGTAGGGCAGGGTCTGAGACTGCTCTGTAGGCCAGGCATAGGTCACCTCTCAGCAGTCTGCATGATACTGAGTACAATGACAGGTCTTTCAGTCTTTCCATGTTTGTCATGTTTTGAGGGCCCAGGATTCTTTCAGTCATAAATGTCTTTGTTTTCTCCAGTTTCTGCAGGTCTCTGGTGAGGTACAGACAGAAGGGAGCATCGTACTTAATTAGTGGTCTGATAGGGGCAGAATACAGCAGAGCTATGACCCTCTGGTCTTGGATGTGATGGCCTTGTTTGAGGTGCGCAATGTAAAATGTGTCTCACTATTATGGACACATAGAGATTGAAGTGCAGATTGCTATCAACATGTGTGTGTGTGTGTGTGTGTGTGTGTGTGTGTGTGTGTGTGTGTGTGTGTGTGTGTGTGTGTGTGTGTGTGTGTGTTTGCCTCAGAAACATAGTAATTATACACTAATGATATGTCTTCCTGTGCTGGTTTACCTTGACTCTGAATTTTTGCTGTCACACTGATTGACTAACTTTCCAATTAGCATGGATTGAGTGAATCTCTTTGAATCCCCCAGAATATGATGACTTTCACCAGTAGAATATAAGGCTTCTGTTAAAAAGTCTTAAGTTTTGCATTCATGAGACAAATGGAAAGAAATGTGAGTATATCTGAGCAAATTTAGTGCATGGAGGTATCCATTTGATCATTGCATAAATAAGTTGCTTTGTTAGCCCAATATTGAGAGCTATCTTCTTTGGATAAGGGAGTCAGGGAACTAGAAAGATGGCTCAGAGAAGAGATATTTACTGTAGAACACTTTGCAAGAGACAGTGATCTGGAAACTGTTTACATGGTAAACACTGGGGAGAAAACATTTTATTTTATGCTGTGTTCAGCACGCCAGTATTCTGAAGGTACTGTTACTTACTTTTCGTGTTGAATGACCAAAGACGGATCCAACCTATAAGTTCCATTGTGAAAATAAAACTGTTTTATAAAAATACTCATGTCAGCTGCATTATTTTTTCATATTAGTGGATGAAACAAGCATAAACGTCAGATTTTTTTTCTGAAGTCACTGATTAACCTGTTGCTGACAAGTAAAATAAAATTCACAACAGAAATATTTTTTTATTATTAATTATGATCTTTCTTACTGAAATAATACTCCATTTGGTGCTAAATGTGACATCAGAGCACACATAAATCACTCCAATCTGTGTACACTTGGTTCCACCTTCCTTTTTGTTTGGAAATTTGTATTGTTATATTAGAAAGCAGGATTAATGTCCAGTCATCGAAGGCAAATCCAGCAAATGAAAAAAAAAAAAAAAGGTTGTCTCAGATGTTACCATCTAGATGTAAGTTTACTCATAGCAAGGGTAAAACTATAGAAAATTATTTGAATCATTATAAAAGGAATGTCTCTAAGGGTGGTAGCAAACAATTTTCCCTGGAAGGGAAACCATTGTTTTGGTGATTCCCCTATGGCAATTGTTCAGCATATGAATGTATGGTAAAAACTAAAGAATATTCTTCTGCTAATACTACCTGTGTTTTTGAGATTTGTTTTGCTAATTGTTTATCAGAATGGGTAATATACCTTGTAGAATGCTCTTGTAAAGCATTTTATGTGGGACAAACCTCAAGGCATTTTAAATTTCATGCTTATGAACATTTGAGTGATGTACAAAATATACATATGAGTAATGCTTTATATGAACATGTAATTGCACATTCTACAGACAAATATGGGTTTACAATAATTGACCGAATAGATATTAGTAGCTGTAATAAAATGGGATGGCATACTTTGTTGAATAAGGAATGCAGTTAAATTATTAAACTGGGAGCATTATTTTTACCTGGTCTTAATGATATGTATTAATTGTTTTATTGAAGTGAGTTTATATGCAATGTAATGGAGGTCATTGTGTATTTGTTTAACCAGCACTGAAGAAGGCTTTCACGAAAATGGTATGCTGGTGTGGATTTTTATTGCAACATTTCCTTAATAATAAAAAGTGTTACACTGCCATTGGATGCTGGCTGTTGTCTTTGTTTTGAGAAAAAAAAAAGAAAAACATTTTCTAAATCCACCTTTGATGAACAGCTGAACAATTTTGTTCTTACAGGGGGGGAAGCCCTCCTGCATCCCCACCCCCTCTGTCTTATACATACCCACTCTGAGGTTGCACAGCAGTGGAGAAAATAGTAAACTCTACTGTCAGTGAAAGTAATTTTGGTGAACAGCACTTGTTCTTTTTGCATTCACTGAAATAACATGCAATGACACAACATGCTCCTGAGAGAAGCATTCCTGCCATTCATCCTTCTGCTGTATAGCTGAGGGAGCATACAGAGTGTAAGTAAAACCTCACTGATGAGATGGTTACCAATGAGTAATTCTTGCATTCAGTCGTGTGCTACATTGGGGGTGGTAACAGTTGCAAAGTCCATTGCACCATTATGAGCAGTATCTTCTCTGAAGCCGCTAGCCTTGGAGAAAGATCTTGAAGTTTATATCGATTGAGATAAGTCAGCTAGTAAGGATGGGATTGAGCGGAATGAGCTTGAATACTCTGAGCATAACTAATGGATGAGCCCATCTACACTTTTATGGACATGAAAGGAGAAGGAATGGGTTGTCTACACTTTTATGGACATGAAAGGAGAAGGAATGGGTTGTCTACACTTTTATGGACATGAAAGGAGAAGGAATGGGTTGTCTACACTTTTATGGACATGAAAGGAGAAGGAATGGGTTGTCTACACTTTTATGGACATGAAAGGAGAAGGAATGGGTTGTCTACACTTTTATGGACATGAAAGGAGAAGGAATGGGTTGTCTACACTTTTATGGACATGAAAGGAGAAGGAATGGGTTGTCTACACTTTTATGGACATGAAAGGAGAAGGAATGGGTTGTCTACACTTTTATGGACATGAAAGGAGAAGGAATGGGTTGTCTACACTTTTATGGACATGAAAGGAGAAGGAATGGGTTGTCTACACTTTTATGGACATGAAAGGAGAAGGAATGGGTTGTCTACACTTTTATGGACATGAAAGGAGAAGGAATGGGTTGTCTACACTTTTATGGACATGAAAGGAGAAGGAATGGGTTGTCTACACTTTTATGGACATGAAAGGAGAAGGAATGGGTTGTCTACACTTTTATGGACATGAAAGGAGAAGGAATGGGTTGTCTACACTTTTATGGACATGAAAGGAGAAGGCTGTAAGGACTATGACAATGTCAAAACTGCTTGCATGAACTAGGGACGTTGCAAAAACCCAGGGTCAAAAGCTCCACTAACTGATTTAAAAAGAATAATAAGATCTCAGTTATTTGAATTGAAGCACATAGTGTCTTTTTGATGAGACTTGGAGTATTTCAGTAGGAAAGCAATAATGAATGAAATAGTAGCACTTGACATACTTAAACAGGCAGTGGTAATTGTAATTAAAAAGTGGGTGAGTCGGTCAGATATAAAAGACTGAAAATTTTATGTTTGTTGAAAGAATCATGTGTGATGAAAGTTTACATAAAAGGGAGTTGTTGAGAGTTATGGAGAAGACATATGCTGAAACAAACGTGGTAAATACACACATACTGTGCTTTAAGTATGGGAAAAGGGACTACACTATCAAATTCTGTACTGATAGTCGTGGTGGTGCAGCGGTAGCGTTGTTTCCTCACAGCAAGAGGTTCTCCCGTTCGATTCTCGGCTGGAGTGCCTTCTGTGTGGAGTCTGCATATCCTCCCCACGGTCGATTGGCGTTTGAAAGACATGCGTGAATGGGCGTGCCTTCGTTGAAGGTTGGGCATTGAGCTGGCACCTCAGCACCATGAAAATCTACTGCCAATCATTAGCAGACTAGAGTTCTGCTGTGGCAACCCCTAACCTGGAAAAGCCGAAGGAACAACAACAAAAACTATCAAATTCTGTACTGATAATTCTAATCCTGATGCAAATGATAAACATGCTGAGAAATGTCTGACTGATGAAGAATGTTTGTAATGGTGTAAATCATTTGCAGTATCAGTTACAAACAGTATTTTGTTGCAGTGTGACTGCCAAAATAATTTCCTGTGCTGAGTTAGTTGGTAGGAGGGAAGTGCAAGGGCTGTTGGGCTCCTGTAGTATGTTTATCCATGCATACATAAGCAGGAAGCTTTGACCAAAACTGGTATGTGTATATATCAAAACAAAAAAGATACACTATTTCCCAAGTGGAAATCAAAACCAAGCTTAGAAACCTACTACACTCTGAAGCAGTGGTACCATCTAACTCATGACATTATAACTGGGAAGGATGCATATCATTTTATAGAGCTGTGGAAACAATAGGAATGGGGAAGTGCTTTTGACAAACTAGGCCGCAGGTTAAAGGGGTTGACCCTCTGGCCTAAGAGCTCACTACCACTCCTTTATTATCAGTGAATATAGGGAAAATGACTCACAGTGGTGAAAATTAAAAGGCTGGGATCACTAAGAACCACTAAGGAAATAGGGGGCTCACATAGTGTCAAGCAGATTACACCTTCAAGATGTTCAAAATCCAAAGGGAGCCCAGCAAATAATCATGGTCCAAGAACCAAAGAAAAAATATATTTAATAATAATATCAAACAGTGTCCACACATAAAAAAAAAAAACTAGGAAATAGTATGAGACCATCCTCGGGATCCAGAATATGCATGAGTATATATGAGAAAGAACTCCCTACAAATCCTCTCGGTACAAATCTAGACTGTAAACTGAGAAAAAGACTGAGATAAATGAAACTTTAGAAGAAGACATTCCACTAAAAACTGTTTGGGCTCTGAGGGAAATCCCACTAAGGATATTAGATAAAATGAAAGCTCAGTCAAAAGGAGAAAGCAGGAAGAAGGTAATACAGACTGCAAAACTAATACAAGAGAAGCCTAAAGAAAAGGGTATGCACCAAAAGCCAGGTTACAGGCAGAAAAGCTGTTGAAAAGTCTAAAGAAAGGCAAGTAATTACTGCCTGTACTGAGCACTGAGAGGCACTAACTTTCCTGATGGAAGACTGAGATAATGATGCACCCTCTCTATGTGCCAGTAGGGGAAGAGGCAGAGCCCAGTACCTCATGAGAAGTAAATAGAGAGAAGTCCTTCCTAGCTGACCTTCAAGTGAGTTGGTGGAAGTTTTTAAAGGCAAAGATGAAGGATTATTCCTTATACAGAGCAAGAGTGAACATAACCAAAGAAGTAGATGAAGAACCTACTGCAATCATGCCTACTTCCTCTCCTTACTTTGAGTTAAAGAATGAATTATTGTATAGAGCATCTAAGAACAAACAAAAGGAGCTATGCCAACTGTTGATAACCAAACCTCTAAGAATTTAGTATTGAAACTGAAACATACTCATGTATTCAAATACATGTAGGTACAGACAAAACAGATTCCAGCATTTCTGGCCCAGTGTTAGTGGCTGGGTGTAATAAAGATAGTGGATTTTTTTTTTTTTTGCAGGGTAGCCTGAACATCAGAAAATTGCTCCAAACCCAGGACTATAAATCCTCTTATCACCATACTATAACAGAGGTGCCTTTTCTGTGTTGCTGCAGATATTGTCAGACCTCTAGCAAAGTCACATCACGAATACCAAATTATACTGTTAATTTTATACAATGCCACTTAGTATCCCAAAGACGAAAAACAACAAACAAACCTGTGTGTCGTTAAAGGTGGTCCAATTAAACAGCCTAAACAGTAGAGAGAAAACTCAGATGCACTACCACGGTCACATAGACATAATGTACATAAAATCCTTTAATAGCTTTAAGATAAATGAAATCAAAACACAAAGTCCCAGGATAAAATAAAATCTTTATGAACAATTAGGATAAGTGGTTCACCATTGTAGCAGCCTTAGCTATATGGGTTGTATCGTGCACAGGATATAACAGCACACCAGCTTCCAAAGCTTTCAGGGCACCTTCCATACACACAAATCATTTATCAGCTCTAGATCAACTGACTAAAATTCAGGTTTGGGTGCCAGTCTCTTGACATATTTCATGCCAACTCAGCGATGGAGGCTAAAGATCTGAGATGACATTATTAAGTGTATATAGTTCAAACCCTGGTACAAAAACATACATAAATTAAGAAGGATGGGGGGGAGAAAGGGAGCATCAAATACAGCAGTGATCGTTAAACATCTACATTTATGGTAAGTTTACTTACACAACTGTACTGCATTCTTCATTTGATCACTGCTGCAGCAGTCTTAACTATATGGGTAAATTACCAGAGCTTAAATTGACAGAGGAGGAATGAAGACGATCCATGAGGCCCTCATAAATGGTCTTAGCAAAGCCTGTCCTAGAGATGGAGAAGGAATCTAGTTTAAAGTGCTTTGTAAAAGTGAGGGCAGAGGACTATGGTGCTACTTCTAGAATACGTCTAGCATCCAACCCTTTTCAAAAAGCCACAGATGAGAACAAGACTCTGGTAGAATGAGCCTTGACCTGCCTGGAATAACTTTATTATGGTGGGTACTACAAAAAGTAACATCATGAGCAACCATTTGAAATAGTCTGTTCTGACAGTTTTTTTTTTATAAACCTTCAAAAGAAATAAGCAAATGATCTGAAGCTTTGAAAGATTTTGTTTGGTCAAGGTAGTTGATGAGATATCTCTGGGAATCTAAGGTATGGTGCATCCTTTTTCCCTCATTTTTAGGTTCTGGAAATAAGACAGAGAGATGGATAGCTTGCCTTAAGGTAAACTCAGATACCACTGTAGGTACAGATGAAGGACAGTATTTTAAGGAAACTCTGTCTTTGTAGAAAATGAGAAAAGGTTGACCTACCATGAAAGCTTTCAACTTAGAATCTCATTGTACAGAGGTCAGAGCAATTAGTATGTGTTTTCTATGTAAAGAACCTCAAGGCAGCCTGATGATATGGTTCAAATGGACCAAGAGTCAGACTTTGTTATACAAAATTAAGATCCTGAAGTGGAGCCTCTTCTTTTCTAGGAGGCT
The DNA here is from genome assembly GCF_019279795.1 of Protopterus annectens. Taxonomy (NCBI): domain Eukaryota; kingdom Metazoa; phylum Chordata; order Ceratodontiformes; family Protopteridae; genus Protopterus; species Protopterus annectens. The sequence continues at coordinate 86,940,002 of NC_056741.1, forward strand.
TCTTATGCAACACCCCTTTCAAAAATGTTTTTGCATAAAATTGCATTGAAGTAGATGGATCCTTGGGAATAAATGCTGAAATGAGCAACAAGCAGATCTTGACTGAGGATTAAGATACACCATAAGAAACGTTAGCCCTAAAAAGCTCTGTCTTTTTCCCCTCTTTCATTCTTTTTTGGCACCAACTAGAAAACCTTTTCTATTTGCTAATGCATGATTTTCTATTAGTAAGCTTTCTTGCCTACATTAATACCTGTTGCTGGTCCTTAGAAAAAAAATGCTTAAAAGGTATTAAAATTCTGTCATACAGATAGTCAGTTTTAGTTGTTTGGAGTCATGACATATGAAGCACCCTAATTCAGTGTGAACAAATCCAGTCTGTGAGGACGTTTGAAGTGATTGCTCCTGGCCATTTCCAAAAGAAGAGAAAACCACTGTTGCCTGGTCTAGAAAGTAGTCATAATTATCTTTGCAGAGTCCTTCAGAATTCTCAGAATGACCTGGTCAAAAATGGTAAGGGTGGAAAAGCATACATGATCATTCATAGATAAGAAAAAAAAATGCATCAATTTTCCAGGCCTTCTTCCACGGAGTCTTGGAGTAAAATTTTTTTCCAACTGATTCTTGTGAACAGGCAAATAGATCTATCTCAGGAACTCCCCACAGCTGCATCAGTTCTTGGAAGACCCCCTGATTCAATTTCTATTTGTGAAGGTTTGTGCCGGTTGGCTTGTCAGCTACACAATTTTGTTCTAATGATATGTAAGATCTCTATAGGGTGAGATTGCTCAGAAATGTTATATTCCAGACTATAATGGTTAGTCTGCACAGATGGCTAGATCTGATTCTAGCCTGCTTATTTATGTACAATATTACTGTAGTGTTGTCTGTAAGCAATGGAAGAGGTCACAGAGACCACAGATGGCTGAGGGAACTGAAAGTATTTATAAGAATTAACATCTGTTTTATGGTTATATGTTTTGATCTGTTTTTTTTTTCCCAATAACTCTGCACTGTTATCCCAAAAGACACTGGTCCTCAAATAAAGTCTGAGGCATCTGTTGTGACTAACTGTGTTAGAGGAGTAAGGATTCCATGAAAGTTAGTGTGTCCATCAGAAAATCTCCTTTTCATAATTCCCAGAATTGGAATTTTAAATGTCAGGGAATGTTGATGCTATGACCAAAGAGATTTCAAGTACCAATGAGTTTTTTTTGTGCAGAGTCTTCCAAGAGCTATTATGAGTATTATAGATGTCACAAGACCCATAATTCTGATGAATACCCTTGCCATAGTCTGAGTGGAAAAATTCTGGAATAAATCTAAATACATATCTTTTTTTTTGTTTTCCCTGTGGAAGAAAAGCTCATTAAATTGAAGTTTCCAGGAGACAATCAAGGAAAACAATCCTGGAGAAGGAGTCAAAATAGATTTTTGTAAGTTCTGTTGGAATCTCAACCTGTGTCGGAGATCCCTTACCCAACTGAGAGATTCCTGACACATTGAAAAATACTCTGGAAAGAAAAGCAAGTCATCTAAATAAGTAAAATTGTGAATACCTTGCAGTCTGCGGAAGGCTATAAGAACAGCCAAATACTTTGTGTACACTGTTGAAGTAGTATAGCCTGAAGGGCAATGCACAGAACTGATAATGTGGTCCAGACAGAAAACCTTAAGAAACATCTAAAATCTAGGTATGTAAAGCAAAGTGATGATATGCATCTTTTAAATCTATGGTCACTAGAAAACTCAAATGTGGAATAAGTGATAAGAAGTTGTAAAGAGACAGCATTTTGAAATGGGGAGCTATTGCAAACTGATTCTGATAAAAAAGATCCAGAATTGGTTTCTAGGAATTCTCTTACTTTCTTTCTTTGACACCAGGAACATCCTGGAATAAATTCCTTCCCCTAAAGTTATTTGCAGATGATTTCATGGTTCTTCTGTGTGATGTGGAAAATATCTTGCTGGATGCTTTTCAAGAACATCTGTTCATCACTCTGGACTTGAATTCCATTCTCCAAAGTCTATTATCATTCTCTTAAGGTACTGGATCCAATTGCTAGTTGTGACAGAAGAGGTACAACGTGCAGTCAGTGGGTTACACAGCTAGGCCTTAAACTGTGTGTGGAAATGTTTGGAATACTCTGATAATTAATATTGAGTCTGTGTTAGCTATTAACAAGGCGATGGTTCTCTACTGTGTCCTGGCATATTCACTTCATACAAGATAAGAAAAAAAAAAAGATTTTACAGGTAATTTGCGAAGGTTTTATATTGAGAAGAAAAGCTTTATAGGACTGATAAGGAAACAAATAATTACTCAGAAAACATTGGGGGACTTCCAGCCCTACCTAGATATACTGTAGTGATAAAATTAGTAAGATAACATAGGTTGACAGAAAGCCTTCCTCCAGGATGCATGAAGAGAGAAAAGAGGAAGGTGCTAGATTAGCCAAACACATTCTACACATTACTGAAAAGACAAATGTTTGGGCAGAAAGCACAAGATATATGAAGTTACTATGAAAGAAGTTGAATTGTTTTTGGAAGCTATATGTACCAAAAGGGAAGGGAATGTGAGAAGTAGAATTGTCAAATGATATTGATGAAAAACGTGGAAAATTTAACACAAGACAGATCTTGATATAAAAATTGACTGTAGGTACATGTTTAGAAATCTTTTAAACTTGTCCAAGCTAACCAGTGTATATGGATGGGTTACTGGAGTATGCTGAAATATCTGAAGGGAAAAGAAAGACCATGCAGCTCAGGTCCTAACAGGCATACCTCTGCAAGGGATTAGCTATATATATAAACCTCTGGAGTAATTATACATAGATTTATAGTTAGTTATGCATTTTAAAAGAATAAAATAGTTTCCAGCAATTGAAAGACTGGTGGATTCAATAGCCAGATAACAGGACATTCAGTAAGAAAAAGTATGGAAAATTATGACAGCTTCCAAAAAGGTAGGCCTTTTGGGTGGTCATATGTTCAGTGTCTTTCATGTCTGGTTTCTGTAAACTAATGCTAATTGTTAAGCTGGTGTTCTAAATGCATTGAGACTGGGAGGTTAGAATGAATAAATCTGACTCACCATTCAAAACTTCTTCAGTTAAGTGGCTTTGTGGCCATAAATTACCAAAAGCTAAACTGGAGACTTTCATTTATTTATTTATTGTTTATCCATTGACATTTGATTACCAGGAAAATCTGACTGGATAGGAGCCCATTTTCCCTGGGAGACTGTGAAGAAAAGCTCCAAAGTATTACAAAGCATTTTAAGAACAATAATAATAAAAATAATAGAAACAAATCTACCATTAAATTAGTTATACTAAATTAGATATAATTTGAAAACATTGGCTAGGCAGAGGTGATACAACTCATATGACAATGATTTAATATTTAGAGAAATTTTATCCAGCTTATATAGAAATTAAAGGTAATTTATTATAATACAAACAAGAATGACCATATGAAGAGAGAGGAGAGAGAGAGAGAAGCAGACTTATGGTATAGTTGGAAAGAAAGCCAGGGCAGAGAAATTGACAGAAGTAAGGAAGTGAATAAAGAAGGGAGAGTAAGGAGGTGTGAGGTATGAACAGGTAGTAGTTCACATTTAGGAGATAGTTTCTCCAGTTATTGAGCAAGTACAGAGCCAGGTTTTTGCTATGAAGTCTTTCACAATGGTTTTGAAGGATGGAAGGGAGGTATTGACCTGATGGATGCAGCTAAGGAGTTCCAGACCTACTCAACATGGTACAAGTATAGACAATGCCCAACAGATCTGACAGGTTTGTGGACAAAAAGGAGTTTTTTGTTATTGGATTGTAATGACCAAGTGGGAACAAAGTTGCATACAATGTTATTGCTGACACTAGCTCTGTCTATGCTCATATGCTTCTCTTTCTGGAGCTAAATGACTTCTTCTGACATCTTAGGCATTCCAAGGTATCAATTGAATAAACTTGATGGAAAAGAAACAAACAAATTAGCATATTCTCCATGCAAACTATCTCAAACATAATGCAGTAACATCAGTACAGGTGATTTGAACTTTCTGGTGGATGAGAATATCGATCATATTACCATACTCTTCATCAGGGATGCGGTCAAGCTAGTGTGTGATGTCACATATGCATCCTAGCTACATATCCACACTGAAAGAAAAAGGAGAAGGAACATTATTATTTTATTTTATTGTTTCACTTTTACAGTACTTTTTACCTCAAGTAGCTTTGAGAATATTTCATTATCCATAGTATAAGATTATATTCCTATTACCTATCTCAGCTTTTGGGAATGCAGTGTTTATACTGCTTTATACATCTGCATACCTAGATCATGTTCAAAAAAATAATAAATATAAAACATAAGTTTTATTTAATTTTTCCTTTATATTAAAGCTATATTTTGTTTTCTTTCTTCTCATCGTCATCTAATTCTCCTACTAGTTATAGATTTTCTGTTGAAAATAGCAAATCTGAGGATCTAGTACTTGTGTTCTTAAAGTTAAATTAAGCAAGTTCATTTTCAGTGTGCTCTACAGTGGTCAGGTGTAAATAAACCAATTTCTGAGTATGACACAAAATGTAAAGGGCTCTGACTGGTAAAATGCATATAGGAGTTGGAGGACTGCTGTGGGTGTTACAGTTGGTTTAATAGTTTAGGTGCTTACTTCATAAACACATTGTATAGGGTTTTATTCTCATCATTAGTAACTACCTGGTTATTCACAGGTTCATAGGGTGATATTTGTCTGTTGGCCTAGAGGCCCTTATAAGCCTAGCCAAGAATCTCACCCATGTTCCCTCAAAGTCAGCACCTGTTTCCCCTGTCCAACAGGGACACAGGTGGGATCCCAGGGGTAGACTTTCTGTTTCCCATCCAGTCATCCAGGTTCCTCTTAAAGAGGGTTAGTGAGGTATTCTGCTTGACATGGAGAGGACGTCTGTTACACAGATGGGTGTCTGTTCCACAGATTATTAGCTTAGTATGTAATAATCTGCAGTCTGATTGCCTTGTATTTACCTATGAACCTACCTAAAAAGGATTTATTACAAAGGGAAATATTTCTATTCACTGAGGTACAGCAAACTTGGAGATGACAGTATTAAGTCTGCAGATTTATTAGTTTTGACCCCCCAAAAATATAAGTCTTGTAATTAATTTCTTATACATTTCTTTAAATAATGCCTTTCATGGGAATATCACAGAAATAATATGGGGATGATGATTATTACTATTATTATAATTGTTATTATTTGCCATAGTTTTCTTGCAGCATTTTTTAAGTACTTCATGTAAATTCTCATTTCTCTTAAGACAACTCGTACTGCATCCAGACATGCATGCATTTCTTTGTTATCTTGACGTTTTAATAATTCCTTTTCCCCATTTCCCCTGCAGCTGCTGGAAGACCCTCTGAGAATGATACAGCAGCAGATGCATAGATCATATTCTTTAGGAGAAGATACAGTATGCAGGTACTGCTCACCTGCTCCACTGTGGAGTTCAGGGAGCCAAGTAGCCAGCAGCTTTAAACAGAAAGCACAGCAGGCGCATGTGCAGGTGCTTGAAGCAGGTGCAAATACCTGAGAGTGCTTGTGCTTAGTTTTAAAATGGTATGACTTAATGCATACAATTCATTTATTTATCTTACAGTCTTATTTACTATGTTAGTCACACTAAGCCAGTGATGTCTTTTCAGGAGAGACCCAAAGTGGTAATCATACCGACTATGAGAAATTTCGCCAGGGCACTGGGAAATTCTAATTCTCCTATTCTCCTATACATTTTATAAGTGCCATAAGATATTTTACATTTATCTGAGCTACCACAATCTCAAGCAGTTGAAACCTCAGTTGAATATATTATCCAAAGGTCATCACCCTCAGGAGTACAGCCCCCATTACAATGCTAGATTCTCTTGTTTTCTTTCAACATTGGGGACTGCATAGCAACACAAACACTGGTGTTCACAGTATGAGAGCACACATGAATAGTCATCTGCACCTTCTTGTAAGTGGGGGGAAATGTGTCTTAGAGGGTTTAAAGGTCATACCCAATAATCAGTCTTGTGTGTCTTCCATTGCTTAGTTTTACAAGTAATGATGAGAAATTGTAGAACAATCACTGTAAGGCAGAATAAAGGGGACAGCAAAACAAAATGTAAGATTATAGTGGCTTTGTTAAATAGAATTGATGGGTTATCTGATCAGAAGACAAGGGTCCATTATTTCACCTAGAATCACCTGTGCTCAGATCATGAAAGATTAGCAACATGTGCTTGTATTTAATGAGGATGAATACCTCAAATCCCTTGCCATACATTCTGAAGCTTGAGATAAATATAAGCAAATGGAATACTCTTTAGAAATATATTTTTAGAGGAAAAGCCCCCTCCTCCCCAACAAATGGGGTATTCAGCTATCATTATCTAACACTATTATTTTTGCTATAAAGTCAGTGAACTTTGAAGAAATGGTAATGACTAGCAGGCAATATAATGTATATCTTACTCTTGTTCCATTAGCAAGATCAGACCACTTAATAAACAGAAAGATACGAGTGATATGTGACTCAAGAAGGGGCAGGAACAACTGAGCACGCTCAGGGTACACGTTGGGTGATATGAGTAAGTGCAAGCAGGAATGGAAGGTGTCCATATGTCTATCCTCATCTGCAATTAAATGACATGTTTCCATATTTAATTGTGGAATAATTGAACAGTATTACTTCCTTTCTCTTTTAGGTTTTGGGGTAATAAGCAGCCTGATAATTATAAACATGCTAACAACGATGAGGATTGTGCCACAGAAAACTATAATGAATTAAACACGGATACCTGGAATGATGACAACTGTCAAGCGACCTACAGATGGATATGTGAAAAGAGTGTTATACCTATATATTTGTAATATACCTTGCATTTTCCTTTTGTTTTTTTTTTTTTTACAGAAAATATTAAAAGGAAATCTGTATGTTGTGGTTACCTGACAGAAATGTAAATAGTCACTTGAGCTCACAGGACCCTAATGTTTTCCATATTATCTTTTCATATAGACTTGGCTATCTTTTCATTTTGTTTATATGCAAAATATAATGAGAACTAAAAGAAACAAGAAATGCAATGCAGCAGGGACCATCAGCTACTAATGACTCTGAAACTCAGACTTTATTAAATCCTAATCAGGGCACACAGTCCATTTTATTAGAAACTGTCATATTCAACTTGAAATTTCTCAAAAGTGATCATTCTTCCATCAGAACACTTTCACTTCAAAAGGAGTATTGCTGCAGCTGATCTGTGTTCATGCACATTAACTAAATCAGATAGATGTGTTAGCTTCAGATACTTATGCAATAACTCATGCCTTAAAAAGATAATGTATCAATGTAAAATGTTCCTATGACAAATGATTTGACAAAGCAATTATACCTGAGTATCATGGACAGAGGAATACTTTATCAGTACAGGTCACAGAGAATCCATAACAATATTAAAAAATGTTCACAAAATGCTGTCTGTTTATTCTAGAAATCCATATGTAAATGATTTGACTGTAAAAAGAGCTCAAGCCCTGATTCAAAAGAGTTAAAACTTATCTGTCCCAGATCTATAGCAATTTATTTGCCTGCTTGTTAGGGAAAAAAATTGGCAACAGTGACAGAAACACTCTCTAGATCATTATGAATTGTGACAAATTAAATCTAGAAGAGCTGCTGAGTTTGTGGTTCACTCCC
>NC_056741.1:86948253-87045778 GCF_019279795.1 Protopterus annectens
TCAGAGACAAGTCCTTTGACATCACAGTGGTTCATTTTCCTGTTCCTTTGTGGGTGGGGGGAGCAAAAAAGAGTTACTGTTATGTCACAAACTAGAATGGACTGTCCTTTTGGGGGGTTCAGCTAAGTTACTGCTATGGCACATGCAGGGATATAGTTCTCTTCTGCTCTCCTTGCTTCGCATCCTACCTATTGTTAGTATTGCACATCTGTAGACTGTTTTAAGTTTTTCCAGTAGGCAGTACTGAATGGCTCCCTTTACTGTTTCATCTGGAAACAGTTACTTTGTAGTTATGTGATGCTTATATGTATTATAATTCTTTTGTCTTTTAGAACACAAACAATGTCAGTGAGGCGGGGCCTCCCAATTGGCAATGTGGAAAACAACATCATTATTGATGCTGTCTGCCAATATGGGGCATTTCTGCTGGAAAGGCATCAGCCCAATATGGCACACAGGTTAATATAATTGCAGCACATTGCTCTGAACATCAATTCTTGGCTGGTGACAACTAAACCTATGAATAGGTGCACCACAGGGACACTAACATGATTACCACTGCAAAGAGGTGAACAGCTGCAATTGCCAGAGGCCAAAGGGAAACCATGGGAGGCTCTGCTACAGAACCACATCCTACCCCAATAAAGAGTTCCTGGTGAATATCCTCTATCATGAGAACTCACAGCAGAGTGGACCACAGTATATCCTTGGCATGGATGCCACTCGTTCTGAGTCCAAAGAGGACCTTCCGGATAGGCTTTGTTATATGACCAGTTGAATATTTTTGTATAGTAAAACAATTGACATGAATGTTGCTTCTGTGTTACATGTCTTTTTTTGGGGGGAGGTGATGCCAGTGCACTGGCCCAGTAATCAAGGAGCCTCAATCCTCACCACTAGTACCAGTGACAATGACATTAGAGAGTTCAGAAATCACAGGAAATACTTTAAAACAATATTGTAGGATAATCTGACATAAATATAGAAAACAGCTAGACTAATCTTACTAGTTTTATCTATCTCTAAGAGAAATCACTGTTCTAAATACTACTTACATAAAGAGCAAGGTGCAGTGCTGGTGAGTTGATGTTTACAGGTCTAGAAAAAGATACAAAATGCTATATCTTTCTGTCTGACAAAGTCTTAAATTCATAATACACATTACTGCTGAGTCATTTCACATTACATCATTCTATCACCTCCACCCAAGTTTCCCAGACTCACAGAACTCAAGATTTAAATTTCATTTGTGACCTTGCACCTGCTAGGAAGTCACAGCAATAAAAAGACACTTTACATGTGAAACCTAGTAATTATCTATGCCTTAAACAATTGAAAGTATTTCCTAGACCAGGCATCCTGTCTCCAAGCTTGAGCTCAAACATAGTTGTAAAATTCTTTACTTAACAGCTTTCTTCCAGCAGGGTGGACTGTGGTTACATTTTTGAAGCTCAGTACAACATATAGTTTAATTATAACATATAGTTCTCTTTACATTTGTAAATCAAGCCTGTGCATCATATTAATATTTACAAATGACATAAATTATTTACAAAATTCAATCTAGCTAGGCTGGCAGCCTTTCAGTTTATCACATTTCTTCCCCCCACTGAGAACTCAAGCTAGTTTTTTTCAAGTGTTCCTTGAGAAACGTTGCTTGAGAGGGTTGAGTCTATCTGGGTATACCTTACCCCATTCCCTGTCTTGAGAGCCCATCTGCATTGGCATTGCTAATCCCACTGTGGTGCTGCACTGATATATCATATGCTTGCAACCTTAGGCTCCACCTGAGTAACTTGACATTTTGCTGGCTGGCTCAATGTAACCATGTTAGGGGATTGTGATCTGTAACTACAGTGAATTTTCTTCCATACAGATAAGGCTGAAGTTTCTACAGTGCCTACACTATGGCTAGACATTCCTTTTCTACAGCTGCATAGCATAGCATTCCTCCCTGGGTTGTAGCCTACAACTGAGATAAACCACTGGGTGTTCTTCTCCCTCTGAAGAAATCTGGCTAAGTACAGCCCCCACCCCATGTTTTGAAGCATCCACCTGCACAACAAATTATTTGCTGTAATCTGGATTGGCTAACACAGGCAGTCCTCCCAAAGCTTCTTTAAGCTTCCAGAATGTCTGCTCACATGATGGGGTCCACACTACCTTATCTGGCCTGTTTTTCCTTGTTAGAACTATGAGGGGAGCAGCTATGGTACTATAACAGGGGACAAACTTTCTGTAGTACCCTGCTGTCCCTAAGAATGCCCTCCCCTGCTTTTTAGTAACAGGTGTAGGCCATGCCTGAATAGCTTCCACTTTGCCAGTTTCTGGCCTAATCTTACTACTTCCCACTCTATGTCCTAGTTAGGAGGCATCTGCCATACTCACCTGACATTTGCTGGGCTTAATGGTCAACGCTGCCCCCTGTTCTCTGCCCAACACCTCCCTGATATGCTAAAGGTGCTCTTTCCAGGAATGGCTGTAGATAGCAATATCATCAAGGTAAGCAAGGGCAAACCCTCCTGCTAGGATATGATCTACCAGCCTCTGGAAAGTCACTGGGGTACTTTACATCCCAAAGGGCATCTTTGTGAACTCATGCAAGCCAAAAGGAGTTAGAAAGGTTGACCTCTCTCTACCACTGGAAGTCAAGGTCACCTAGCAGTAACCCTTGGTAAGATCAATGGTGGTAAGATACTTAGCCCCACCCAGCTGCTCTAGGGCTTCATCTCTAGGCATGGGGTAAGCATCTGACTCTGTGTGACTATTTAATTTATTGTAGTCCACACATAACCTGGTGCTGCCATCCTTCGTTGGCACCAGCACTACTGGGGAGGCCCAGGGACTGTTGGACTCTTGAATTACCCCTAGTTCCAACATTTCCTGTATCTCCTCCCTCAAAGTCTGTTTGACTCTCTCAGGCACCCTATAAGAGGCCTGCCTAATAGGCCTTTGGGGTACGGTATCTACCTGGTGGTGCACCAGGTGAGTGCACCCTGGTTTCCCAGTGAACATGTCCCCAAACTCCTGTAACACTGCTCGGATTTCTCGAACCTGGGTAGGCAATAGCTGCTGGGACATTGCTACCCCTTCGACTGAGGTGTCAGTCCGAGCCTCACTGAGGAGATCAGTCATCAGTTCTCCCTCAGATTCCTCCTACAATTCACTGCAAATACTCAGCACAAAGGCCTCCCTATCATGGGAAGGTTTCATCATGTTAACATGGTACAATTTGTGCTCCTGCCTCCTGCCTAGCTGTTTCACCATGTAGTTAAAATAACTGATCTTCAGTACCACCTTGTAGGGTCCCTCCCAGGCTGCTCTTTGCTTGTTGTGTCTGAAAGGAATGAGAACCATTACCTGCTGCCCTACAGCATACTCTCTAGCTTGAGCATTCCTGTCATACCAGACCTTTTTCTGCTGTTGGGCTTCTGCCAAGTTTTCCTGGGCCAAGTCCATGAGTTCTGTGAGTGTTGTCCTGAGGTTTAGGACATATGCCTCAACAGACTTGTTGTGAGGTTCACACTCCCTCCCACTCATTTCAAATTAAATCTAGAGGCCCCCTCACCCTATACCCATCCAACAATTCAAAGGGTGAAAAACATGTGGATTCCTGGAGAACCTCTCTGTAAGCAAACAACAGATGGGGCAAATATTTGTCCCACTCCCTCTTAAACTGGTCTGCAAATGCCTGTAGCATGTACTTGAGTGTAGTGTTTTACCTCTCAACTAGACCATTAGTCTGGGGATGGTAGGGAGTTGTCTTTAGGTGCTTCACCCCACAGTACTAGCACAGACAAGTCAGCAAGTCTGACATGAAATTGGCATCTCTGTCAGTCAGTATTTCTTTTTGGAAACCTTCCCTGATGAAAATCTCTAACAAAGCATTTGCCACCTTTTCTGCCTCAATGAAGGACAAAGCCACTGCCTCAGGATATCTTTAATCTACTACCACTAGCATATACTTATTCCCTGTGGAACGTGGGGTACTCAGAAACCCCACAATATCCATAGCTACCTTCTGAAATGGCTCCTCAATCCCAGGCAAAAGCATCAAAAGAGCTTTCACCTTCTCTCCTGCCTTGCCTACCTTTTGGCACTGTTCACAGGTCCTGCACTACCCTGTTACATCTCTAGTATCCCAGGCCAATAAAAGTTCTACATAATACGTCTCTTTGCACATTTTATGCCCATATGACCTCCAAAGGGAATATCATAGGCTATGGCTAAAACTGCTATATGGTAGGCTCTAGGCACTACCAACTGCTGTATTCTGTCACCTTCTAGCACTCCCTCAGCGGTCCATCTCTATATAATAACCCTTTGTCCCAGTATACAGATTCCCCCTTCCCTTGAGAATCAGGTGCCTCACTAGCTACCTGCCTCAGGCCTTATAATGTAGGGTCCGAGAGCTGAGCCTGTCTCAACTCCCTCTTTGTAACCCTTCCCAGCTCCCCTTCCACAGGAAGTCTGGTATTCTCTGACAGTGGTGCCTTTTGTCAGCCTGTGTACTACTCACCTCTACCTTTGCAGTCACTCTCTCCAAGGGAACATCAGTACCCACAAGCAGCTGTGGCTCACCTTCAGTCTCACTGCTACAGGGCAGCTCCCTCCCTGAAGTAACCACCTCACCTGTCCTGGCTGCAAGTATGTGGTCTGTCTGGGTCACCCCAGGTGACCAGACCCACATACATGTTTCCAAGCCTGACTGAATGCAACTGCATTAGCATATGGTACTGCCTCATCAAAATCCTTCCCTATCAGGACATCTGCAGGATGGTAGCTTGGAACCTTGTTGTCTCAAGACAACCTACTGTTGGCATTTTGTCCTTCTCACTTACTGGCTCCCTCACCTTTTGTTCCCCACCTTGCCTCCATGGACATCTGTATGCCACATGACCCCACTAGTTGCATTCAAAACATTTAACTCTAGGTCCTGGACATGTACCTGGACTAGTGTTTTCCCCTGCTACTGTCAGACTCTGTTGGGGCAGTCTGGGCTGCCCACTATGGGTTCCCTTAGACCCATGAGCAGCACTGGGTGTCCTTTCCTGTGCAGGGATGCCCTGCTTGCTATGTATAGGTCTCCCTTCTTCCCCAACTCATCTATAGTAAGACACTGTCTATCAGCTAACCAGATCCTCATCTCCTCAGGCAATGTGCTAAGGGTTTGTTCCCTCACCAAAAGGTCTGCCAGCTCTTCAGAAGTGGTGACCTGGCATCCACTCACCCACCTATGAAAATAAATGCTTAGTTCAGCAACATATTCACACACACTTTCATCTGCCTTGTGTGTATGCTCACAAAACGTCTTCATATAAGCTTCAGGTGTTAGCTTAAAAAATTCTAGCAAACAATTCTTTACAGCATTATAATTTAAGAAATCACTGTCAGACAGTTTGGATGAAACAGTTACAGCTTTACCATGGAGTAAGGGGGTCAGGAACCATACCCAGATCCCTTGGTCAACATTATACTGTTTACACACAGTCTCAAACATATGAATCAATCTATCAAAATTATCCCCCTCTGTAAACAGTGGAAGAAATTTACTGACCTTTTGTGCTTCTGGGGTCCAGTTACTCCCTTCCCCATTACCTCCATGACTCTGGTGAAGACTCAGCATCTCCTTTTCATGTTGCCTCTGTCTCCCCTTTTCCTCAGCTTCCAGGCTTAGCAGTATCTCATTTTCCTCACTCTCTAGATGTCTCAGACTCTCTGCTGCTTCTATTTCCAAATGCTTGGCCTCCACCTCAAGTCTCTTTAGCTCCAAATGGAGTTTTAAGTCCTCTGTAGAAAGGTTGAGCTGTCCATTCTCTGAGTGTTGCACATCTCCATGGCCAGTCTGATCATCTTCCTGGTTGCTATTCTCAGATGCAGCTGTGAGCAAAGCTGCAATCATGTCTGCCTTAGTCAGGTTTCCATGCACCAGTCCTTTAGCCTGACACATCTCAGCCAACTGGCTCTTCATGAGCTTGCCATACTCCTCTGCTGACATGTTTGCCTGGTCGCCCTGACTAACTAAGCTAACAAAAGAAATGAAAACAATTATGATCTGAACTCTGAATGTTCACTGCGTGGATGATTTAGAGTACAAAAACACCTTCAGTGATCACTGTACACAAGCTACAGGAATTCACTACCCATACCACTACAAACCTATTAATATCTGATGTAGCTAACTCACCACTATCAAACAATTAATATTTGATGTGGATATCCCACCACTGCCAAACAATTAATATGTGAGTCCCTTGCACTGGCCCAGTAATCAAGGAGCCTCAATCCTCAACACTAGCACCAGTGAGGGGCCTCCACATTGGGAGGAAACAAGTACACACACAGTAAAGTACAATTTCCATAAAGAGCAAACATAGATCACAGTCAGTCTGGGGCTGGTTTCTTCTTTTCTCTCCAGACCCCCAATAAGAGTCAGCACTGGCACAACTATAGGGTTCAGATCTCAGCTGAGTAGTCAAGCCAAAACCTCCAGTATGCTCTCTGTCCAACCAGTGCTTCATGTCCCTGCCCAAGTAGCTGACACACACACACACTTTAAGATTTGGGTTATATACAAACACACAGACACTCCTGGGGAAGGCTGGCAGAGGGTCTCCAGCTATGCCCCCTCTGCCCAGACTATGAGGTAGTACCACCTGCCACCAACTACTCTTATTAGCTACTATAAAGGCCCTTCTCAAACGGTGTCCTATTTTACTGTGCAATATATTATTATCCGATTGATAAGTGTGACTGAGACTTGAAGGCTATTTAGGTGTGGCGTATACAGTATCACCAAATACATGCAAGTACTCTAAAGCTTAAATTATCTCTACACAAAACAGCCACAGTTAAAAGGTTTACAATATTTAATAATAAAACACAAGACAATGCTTATTCATTCAACACAATGACATTAGAGAGTTCAGAAGTCACAGGAAATACTTTAAAACAATATTGTAGGATAGGCTGATATAAATATAGAAAACAGCTAGACTAATCTTACTAGTTCTCTATCGCTAAGAGAAATCACTGTTGTAAATACTACTTACATACAGAGCAAGGCACAGTGCTGGTGAGTTGATATTTACAGGTCTAGAAGGAGATACAAAATGCTATCTCTTTCTCTCTGATATAGCCCCAGATTCAATAAGCCATTTTTTCTGTGCAGGAATAGTGTAGCAGCACCTGCATGGAATATGGCCGCCGAGTGATCCAGTAAAAAAGGGTGGAGGCATGAACGAGCCTGGTAGCACTGTTCTTGCATTGACGCCACTAAATTATGCTAATTACCTCATTTGCTGGTGAAAACCATGCAAATGAGGTGAATTAGCAATTGATTAAGCAGGCAGGCATCCGTGCAAGAACAGTGTGAGGTGCAGAAATGTATTTGGTTACTAACCTTGTACATTTCTGCAAAAATCAAAACTGGGGCATGACAGCTCAAAGTAAAGCATATATTATAATCAGTAGGCATGTCAATGGCCAAAAATATGACCACTGGCATGGAAAAGTGTTGCAAAAATATGAAAATCAAAGTTTATTTTTTTGTCCGATTTCGGCCATTTAAGCATAGCGCAGCGGTACGCAAATGGAATCATGCAGAAAATAAAAAAAAGTGAAAAGACAATTTTAACTGAAATCTCCATTTTGCCATTATGTACGGCATTCAGAATCAAAACAATGACAGTAAACATGGGTTGCTAAGGAGGAAGGCTCTGGTTTAGTGGTGTAACAAGGGACTATGGCAGTGGGATATGCAAAAGAGCAAAATTTACTGAATCACTAAATGGGAGACCATTACCTGGCTGCATCTGTGTGGGAGCTATAAGGCAGTAGTGTAAGCAGAAGAAGCAGCTGACGTGAAAAGGGGATGTGTCATGCTTGGTGTAAGCACATTGGAGCTCTGTGGCTTCTATTTGCACTCAGCTAAGCAGGGCTAAGCACGGGGGTGTGTCTGAGCTGCTTAGCTTTGTTTACTCTGGCTAAATGGGATTGCGTGGTGCGCACTGGGTCTTAAACAGAAAAAAGGAAAAAATCTGGAAATAGCAGAACTGTTTACATTTGGGCAATGGGTTTGTGTGGCGTGCAGTGGGGCTTAAAAGGCATGATAATGGGAAAAGAAAAAAGAAGAAAACAGGAATTAGCAGAATAAAAGCAATCAAGTACAAGTAATATAGCAGGCAGGTGGAATGTATCATAGCCAGCCAATCATATAGGCAGCATCTGCAGCACAACAGTATAAACTATGCAAACACCTTGCAGTCTGGTTTTTACCCACAAACTCTGCACCAGTGATGTACACACGCAGGGAAATTTTAACTGACAAAATGTCACTGGCTGCTGTTGCTTTGATACATCTCTATGTGCTAGAGGATGAAGGCGGTGAGAAGAATAATGTTGACAACTGTCCTAGACTGAGGAGGAAGAGAAGACTGTTCAGACCCAGGGTAACCTACTAGGGGCTACATGATCTGGGGATAGTAGAGCACTACAGGGTGGACAGGGACATACTTCAGCAACTCATTGGGCTGTGCCGGTCTCAACTCAGTCCTAGAGCCAACAGAGGGGAACTCATCCCAGTGGATACCAAGGTATATGTAGTCTTAAGAATATTAGCTACAGGTACTTTCCAAAGACCGACTGGGGATATCTTGGGGGTCTCACAAGCATCTGCATCCAGGGTACTCCACCAGTTCCTGGATGTCATGATACCACATGCTGGTGAGCACATTTACTTCCCCAGCACCCATGAGACGATGACCAACAATATGCACCTCTTCCACTGTGTAGCAGACTACCCAGAGGTACTGGGTACCATAGACTGCACGCACATCCACATCAAAGCACCACCCAGTGAACAGGGTAGTGTCTACCAAAACCACAAGGACTTACACTCCATCAACTGCCATGTCATGTGCAATGTCCAGGGCATTATCAATAATGCGTGTGTTGGCAGCCCCGGAAGCTATCATATCTGGCATTCCTCACAACTGTATCAGGAATCTGCCAGGCAGGACATTCCTTATGGCCATCTGGTGGGGAATGCTGGCTATGCACACGAGCCATGGATGATGACACCCATCAGAAATGCACACACACCTACACGAGAATGCCATAATGAGGCACACGAACAAACCAGAATCATTATAGAGCATGTGTTTAGGATGCTCAAGTCACAGTTTCACTGCCTTGACATATCTGGTAAAGCCCTGCAGTACTCTCCAGCTACATGTGCACACATGTTCATAGTATGTGCCATGATACACAATGTGATCCTGTGGAAACAGCTGCAGCAGGAACAGCACAGGGAAGGGCCACACAGCCCCCCACCATTTCCAAGGTCCCCACAGGCACAGAGAGACTCAGAGGAGGAACCCCCCGAACCAGCTCCTGTAGGCAGATGGAGGCATGCCCAGTATGCCCTGGCCTTGGCAAAGAGGCAATGCATAGCACACACTCTGACACTGTAGAGACCCAGGGACTGACATCTCTGTCCTACTTGCACAGACAGTAAAATGGATACCACACATATCACACTACCTGTACCTTGCCATCTATAGGCCGTGTACTGCCTAGGCAGTGCACTGCTTGCATATGACATAGGCAGCCCTAAAGCACCATCCTCAAAACTGCTGCAGACACAAAGTAAGTCAGTCTTCTTAACAATAAATAAATGGAGTAGTATGTTCTAGAAGCATATCTATGGTATCGCTGCATGCATGCAAGGGAATGGGGTGGGTTACTGGGATAGCAGCAGACAACTTACAGCTAAGTGGGACACAAGGAAATGTTTGTCCAATACTGGCTTCCCCACACTACGCAGTAGTACCCAAGGTGACAAATCCCACTGCAGTATATGTGGGGGGGGCAACTAAATGGGGGTCATAGGTCACAGGCATGGATGTCAGTGTGGGGTTCCCATACTCAACCTTCAGCATCACTCAGCAAGTCAGCCATGGAAAACCATAAAGAAATGTCTAGGAAAGGCCCACAAATGGCGACAGTGATGAAATACCCCCCCCCCATAGACTAACACAGTAATAGCACAGCAGGTCATGCAGTTGCAGTAAGGATCTGAAGGGTAAGAAATCTTAAACTCAAATGTATACCATTACAATCTAACCTGTGGTCTTAAGTGATATGCCACTAGTCTCCAAGACAGTGCAAAATACTATGCTAAATGGAATGAAAATGTAAAGCAAATATCAGTACAGTCTGTTGAAATGTACACAGTTGACAGGTGTGCCCGCTCCACACCCATATTCCCATAGAAATGTAGTAACATGTATGTTTGTAGGGAAATAGCAGCAGAGCACACATTGCCAGGGCAGTCCCAATCAACATGATAACTTGTTGCATGTCCATAATATGCATGGGTCAATGAGCTGTGTATATGTCTGATTAATACTGTCAGGATGTGGCCAGCACTTACTCCCAGCTGTTGTGTCATACTAGCCTACGTGCAGTGCTGTCTATGTTAGGGCCATGTTCCAAGAACTGCCAACTATTCTGCATGTCAGCTACACCTACGGTAGGAGTTGTACACACTGTCCAGATGTCAATATCTGTTAATGCAGGAAAGCTGTACAGGTCATGGTCAGGGGGGCACACATATGGACAGTACACAGCTTGGAGTAACCTACACAGTGCCTACCATACTTCTCAACTGTACAGCCCTATTGCAGAATGTCTAGAGGTTTGCATCATAATTGTGTTCTGTATATCATGAAATAGTGGTTGTATGGCAATTCATTGTCAAATCACATAAGACTAGGGTCAGAAAATAATGACAGATTGTAGTGTCAGAATTCCTACCCTATAGAAACACATATGCTAATGCAAAATCTGTAATTGAATCACCTTTCTAGGTTTGTAAGACCAATACTTAAAAATGGTCCCTATATTTAGGCCTCTGTCCTCCAATTACATATGGCTTTGTCCAGATGTCTGACTCTCAGAAGATGAAAAGTATGGTGCCTAGTAGGACAGTAGGTGCCTGAAGGTCAGTGTACTACCAGTGTATAAAAGGCTGCCACCTTTCTGTGTCAGTACTGACAACATGTCACTGGCCAACAGCCATACCTCTGGAATGAAACAGGTTGTCAAAGAAGGAGCACAAGTATACCTTGTATATCTGTTCTGCTTGTCCTAACATTGCATTTGCCTGTCAACTATTTGCAAAACAAGAAAGGGTCATGTCAAAACAGCAATGGCAGACAGTAGGGAAGCAGGCATTATACCCATTAAGAGCAAACAAGCGATTACCAAACTAGTCTCCCAACTGTCTATGTTTGGCAGAACATTATTAACACCCTGTCCCCATGTTTGGGCAGGAGATCCCCAGCCAGCATATCACCAAGTTAGACTGTTTACACAGCATCATCAGTCAACCGGCTGTAGCCACATCTCTCAACTGGCCTTTTTGGGCAAGAATGTATATAGTTGGGCTCATAATATTGGTCTGTGCATTATACATCTTGTATTCCTCTGGTAAAGTACTGTGATGATATGAGGATGTCAGTCACTAGGTAATGACACAATACATTGCAGTGTCAGACTTCAGATATGTCAGAATATATCTACTAAAACAAACCCAGTGCCTCTAGGAAAGTCCTGTTTACTTTTGAGAGGTATGGCTGTAGCACACAAAATCTCAGGCTGGAGTACAACTATCTCTGAAATGGAGTCCCACTCTCATGATAGAAGGTCATCCTGGGAATGTTCCTACACTTAGAGAATCACAGGCCATGTTGGAACCCACATTGGACTATATAACTGTTTTGTGCATATATGTCTTTGCATACAGATGGTTATGTACACATTAACTGTCTCTAAACACACCCATCACACAGGATCACCCTCAACTAGCTGTAGGTGGCCCATATGTGATATATCTGCATCTATTGCATGTGATACAGACATATATATGGGCAACAGATAATATGTCTAGCATACACACCCATAGATGTGGGGAAGAGAGAGACAGACATTGATAGAGAGAGACACACAGGAGACACACGGTGAGTGAGACATACACACGGATACCCTGAATGGCATAGAGTGATGTCTTGCTGCGGACAGTGGCATACCATTCATAAGCAGTCACATGTGCCAGCATGAAGGTGAGCTCCATTGTGTAATAGCACTGAGGTGGGGGTTATAATATCACTTCACCTGCCTTTGTGTGTGTGTGTGTGTGTGTGTGTGTGTGTGTGTGTGTGTGTGTGTGTGTGTGTGTGTGTGTGTGTGTGTGTGTGTCTGTAGGTTTCTGTATTAGGAGGCTGTTCCCACTCAGTACACTTCCCATTGCCCTACTTCACAAGATCTGCTGCTGTCATTCACATTAGAAGTAGCATTGGACATCTGTCAACCCTATAAGCTCTGTAGCATGTGTGATAACTGCAAGACACTATAGTACACATAACTAGTTAAGAAGGGCTTCTAATCTCAGTCCTGGCAAGTGTGTGCATTTGTTTGAAGGTGAAACATTTTAGGCCATTCCCACATAGTACACTTCCCAGTGCCCCACTTTAGCAGTCCTGCTGATGTCATTCCCCTTAGAAGTACCTTTGCATAGCTTCAGCCCTATAATCTCTGTGCCACGTGCAATAACTATGTTTCAATATAATACAAATAACTAGATAGGCAGGTGTTCCATTCCCAGTTCTGGCAAGTGTGTGTGTATGTCTGTAGGCTGAAGTATTTTGAGGACTTTCCCACCCAGTACACATCCCAGTGCCCTACTTTAGCAGTCCTGCTAATGTCATTCACCTTAGAAGCACCTTTCAGCACTTGTCAGCCCTATAAGCTCTGTAACTCGTGCGAGAACTGTGTAACACTATAGTAAAAATAACCAGATAGGCAGGGGTTCTATTCCCACTTCATACAAGTGCATGCATGTCTGTATGCTGAAGTATTTTGAGGAATTTCCTACCCAGTACACATCCAGGTGCCATAACCATTTAACAGTATAGTACAGCTAACTAGATAGGTAGGAGTTCTAATCTCACTCCTGGCAAATGTTAGTGTGTCTTTAAGTGGTTGTAAGTGTGTATATTTGCAGGATACAGTATTTTGAGGTATTTTCTCTCCCAGTACACTTCCCCATTGCTATACTTTATAAAGGCCAGTGATGTCATGCACCTGAGAAGTACCATGGGACACTCTCCAACTCTATAGGCTCAGAGGCTCATGCGGTAACTGCATGACACTGTAGTGCTATCAACTAGATAGACAGGGGTTCTGAACTCAATACTGGTGACTGTGATATTTTGTGTGTGTGTGTGTGTGTGTGTGTGTGTGTGTGTGTGTGTGTGTGTGTGTGTGTGTGTGTGTGTGTGTGTGTGTGTATGTGTGTGTGCGTGTTTGAGAACAGTATTCTCTGTGTGTTTGTGTTTGGCTGAGGCCATATCCTCTGGGGTGTGGGTTTTACCATGTTGAGGTGTGTTCCACCCATTACACTTCCCACTGCCCTCTTTACAAGGGCTGCTGGTGTCGTCCACCATAGAAGTACCTTTATACTCTTCTCAGCCCTATAAGCCCTGTGCTGCATTAAATAACTGTGTATTACAACAGTACAATTAATTAGATACGCGGGGGAGCTAGCCTCAGTTCTGGCAAATGTGTGTGTATGTGTAAGCATGTGTGTAAGTGTTTGTAAGTGTGTATATTTGTAGGATACTGTATTATGAGGCCTTTCCCTCCCAGTACACTTCCCCATTGCCATACTCATGCACCTTAGAAGTACCTTGGACCACTCTTCATCCTATAAGCTCAGTGGTGTGAGTGATAACTGCATAACACTGTAGTACCAACAACTTGATAGGTAGGGGTTCAAAACTCAATACTGACAACTGTGTTTGTGTGCATGGGTGTTTGAGAACAGTATACTCTGTGTGTGTGTGTTTGGCTGAGGTCATATCCTCTGAGGGTGTGGGTTTTACAATTTTGAGTTGTGTACTACCCAGTACACATCCCATTGCCCTACTTTACAAGGCCTGCTGATGTCATTCACCTTAGATGTACCTGTAAACATGTGTTAGCCCATTATGCTCTGTGGCGTGTGCACTAACTGCATAATATTATAGTGGGAATAATTAGGTAGGGTTCTTATCTCAATACTGTCAATTATAGTAGTGTGTGTGAAGCACATTCCCTGTGGCTGTTGTGGGTATAGGTTATACCATTTTAAGGCCTGTTGACCCCCAACCCATGACATTACTTTACAGAGGCTGTTAATGGCATCTGCTTTACATGCACCATGTAACATTATACAGCCCATACCAGTCATCTGTACAGATGTACGTGGGATATCCACATGTCTGCAACCTATATGTGGGCTGTGTTTCTTACATCTGTCACTCTATCACCTGTGCAGGTTTGTAAGAGCAGTAGATAAGACAAATCACTATGTCTAGTGAGTTATCCCACCATCCATGAAGGCATTTGCAAAATTACCTGTTGTAAGAGGTTGGCTGTTACGCCCCAGGCATATAATCTATTTGGACCATGTCATGTGAACACAGCACTATAGTACATGCAAGTGGATAGGTAGGGTTACTAATATGTCTGTTGTCAACTGTGTATGTGTGTCCTTATGCACAGCCCCTGTGGTTGTCTGTAGTGTGTGTGTATGTGATTGCTATACCATTTTGTGTGCCTCTTCCAACCTGTGAACTCTGCCATTGCCAACAAAGTGTCAGCCCATACAGATGTCATCCACCGTACAACCACTGTTACACAGTTTCTAACACCAAGCCACTGTGGTGCATGAAATGGTCATATAACTGTGTATTGTACATTAATAGATGGGTAGGTCATCTACTCTGAGAAGTGTCATCTCCAATGCAGAGGTGTGTGTGTGTGTGTGTGTGTGTGTGTGTGTGTGTGTGTGTGTGTGTGTGTGTGTGTGTGTGTGTGTGTGTGTGTGTGTGTGTGTGTGTGTGTCAGATGGCTCTAGCATGTTAAGGGCCTCTGAACCCACCATTGGCAATCCTAACAGCTCCTGCAATTGTCATCCACTTCAATAGTAGTGGCAGACACTGCCACAATACAGTACCACTGTGCTATTTGTGTTATGTATCTAGTGCTATTGTTTGTAAGACTGTGCAGGTAGGGGCTGTGCTCAGCCCTTCATCAGCTGCCCCATGTACAGGACTATGACTCTGTTTGCACTACCATCATGAGAGGCCAGACATGCATATGAGATAGCAGACACACATGCTGGCGATTGTTAGGTAAGACTAACACAGGCTGACTTGAGTCAGGAATACATACCCCAAACCTGTCATGCATAGTAGCAGGCATACCTTCATCCACTGCATGATGGTTGAGTGGATGGGACAGAAATGACAGGGGGCAACAGGTGCTGATAGCTGAATTAGTTGCAGTTACAGTAATTGCTAAGCTTGTGAGAAACCTAGTGCCAGTACTCAAGTAACCTCCTCTGTATGTGTGAGCCTGTGGTCTACAGAACACCCAGATGACATGTATGAAGGCTAGGTGGCTGTTTCAAGGATATGTATGCAAGGTCACACTATCTGCCACAATTGCCCCTCACACACTGTTGCATGTAAACACACCTGATAAACATGTACATATACAGCTGTACTTTGGCTATGAAGCGGTCGATGTGTTTCCACTCTGCGATACTCCACATTGGTAATGTCTGCAGAGCCACAGCCTGCAGACACAGAGACACCTGGAACACAAACAGAATACATCTGTACATATGACTGGTATGGGCTGTATAA
This sequence comes from Protopterus annectens, assembly GCF_019279795.1. Lineage (NCBI taxonomy): Eukaryota > Metazoa > Chordata > Ceratodontiformes > Protopteridae > Protopterus > Protopterus annectens. The sequence continues at coordinate 86,964,009 of NC_056741.1, forward strand.
TGTTACATGGTGCATGTAAAGCAGATGCCATTAACAGCCTCTGTAAAGTAATGTCCTAGGGTTGGGAGGGTGGCCTAATGGTTAAGGTGTTTGCCTTACAACCACAAGGTGCAGGGTTTGAGTCTCACAAGGGATAATTGGCTAGGCTTACAATGGCTCACAAGGGCAGTTAGCCTAGTACTAACCTATGAACCTATGAGCCCTATGTCAGACTACTTTCAGTCAGTGGTACTAATACCAATAATGTGTCATGGCTAATAAGGTATATACACTTTGATGTGTACCCATAACAAATGCAAACCAACAGCACCTTAGACAACATTACATGGGTACACTGTACTATATTTACGCTGTGCATCAGACCCATATAAGCATGTCCCTGCATCAATGGTATGGATGACAGGGATGTGGCACAGGTATCATCATATGCACAGGGTGTGGAGTGAGTTTGCCAGAATCCTAGGCTGGCTCATACAGTTAACATCATGTGTGGGTGTTTGGAGGGGTGTTCTAGATATGGGCTGTGCAGACTTGCTGTGTGTGTCTGGAGGTGACTTGCATGAGATAGAGATGTGTGTGTGTTTGCATGCCCACAGTCACGCTATGTGGCTGCCCTACAGAGGAGTATGTTGGACAGCTGTGGACCTTACATGGCAGGGTGCACAGTTCACCATCTCCAGCCACGGACATGGGAACTGGTATTGCCAGGGGTATCACTGACACCACCATGCCCATGGCCAGATGCAGTACTACTCCCTGATGGTGACTGCTATCTGCTGGATCCATGTCCCTAATGGGACCAGCCAGTACCATGTACCCATGGCCTGCTCCGATGTGGTGTGGACAGCACCCCCCTTCAATACTGCTGGTTGTTCCGCCACTATGGAAGTGTGAAGGTGCATGGCCCTGTAGACTCTCAGCTGATCTTGGTGCTGACCTAAGTCCACATGGCTGATGCCCATCTCCCACCACATGCTCCAGCAAAGACATTCCATGGTCGAGGGTTGCCAAGGTCTCACCCCAGCATCTATTCATGATGTCAGTATTGTGATGTGTGGCTTCCACAGGTTGTCACAGATGCCAGGAAGAGTTGCATTCTAGACCCTGGTTATTTGTCTGGTTTTGCATTCAGTACATGCCTGTGCCTCCAGAATGGCCTGGAACATTCATCTGGTGACACCTGCTGTGGAACCTGCAACAGGGGCTTGACAGGCAGCAGTTCTTGATTGAGCATCCCAGTCCATCTGCCTGTGTGGGACCTCACCTGGACTCTGGCTATGGCTAGTGTCCACACTCACACTTGCCATAGTCACCACACTAGTCTGTTCCATACCACCACCCATAAACTTTCCATTATCTGGGGCCACTGGGTATGATGTATGTGTGGGCATTGTGACTCTGTGTGGAGACATTATGGACAACAGTGGGATGGCAACCAACAGCACATATTCAGCACCTGACAATCCCACCTGTGCCTCACTATGACTACCATCATTGTCAGAGTCCCCAGAGACACTGACATCAGGTTCTCAGCGAGACGGACCATGACCCCCATGTCCACCTGTGAGGGAAGACAACATGTGTAAATTAATACCTGCACCATATGGTTTGCTGGTACATACACATATGCACACACAAACACACACACATATGCACACACACACACACACACACACACACACACACACACACACACACACACACACACACACACACACACACACACACACACACAAACACATACAGGTGAGGTGGCACAAAGGCATAACACAGACCTGACAATATCCAAATGGCGACATGCATGACACACAGTCAGACCACAACATACACATTCTGGACAGGCCCTCAACATCATATAATGCAGCCATTTCCACTTAATGTCACTACTAATATACTGCTCTAGGATATGTGTGTAGTGTTAGTAGGTGATGGGCCTTCACCTATCACCCACTGCACCCGTGTACACATTATTGCTGTTCACCTGTATAGCACAGTAGCAACTCCTACAGAACATACCTCTCAACTGTACAGACTTTCACAGAATGTATAGATGTCTGGCTCTTATTTTTGGTCTGTTCCGCATACATCCTGCATTTGTCTGACACATTACTGGGATGATCTGAGGATTGACATCACTAATTAATGACATACATTTGAGTTTCAGACTTCAAAGCTTGCAGTAAATGTATGTTACAACAAATCCAGTTACTCTAACAACTTTCTAGGCTTACAGTGGATATAATAAGTTTACACACCCTTGATTACATGCCAGGTTTATGTGATGTATAAAATGAGATCACAATAAATCATTTCAAAACCTTTCCCACCTTTAATGTGACCCTAACTTGTGTAATCCAGTTGAAAAACAAACAAATCTGTTGGGGTAAAATATAGAAAGTGAAATATGTACAATAGGCTGGTTGCTAAGTGTGCACACCCTTAAACTAATACTTTGTTGAAGCACCTTTGGATGTAATTGCAACAGTCAGTGTCCTTGGGAAGGAGTCAATCAGCATGGCACATCTTGACTTGGAAATATTTGCCCACTCTTCCTTGCTAAAGGTCTCCAACTCTGTTGGATTGTGAGGGCATCTCTTGTGCACAGCCCTCTTTAGGTCACCCCACAGATTTTCTATTGGATTTAGGTCAGGGTTCTGGCTGGGCCATTCCAAAACCTTGATTGTCTTCTGGTGAACCCATTCATTTGTTAATTTGTATGTATGCTTCGGGTAATTGTCATGTTGACAGGTGAAAGTCCACTTCATCTTCAGCTTTCTACCCAACACCTGAAGGTTTTGGGCCAAAAGTGACTGGTATTTGCAACTGTTCATAATTCCCTCCACCTTGACCAAAGCCCTAGTTCCAGCTTATAGACAACAACCCCAAAGCAGGACACTGCCACCACCATTCTTCACTGTGGGGATGGTGTTCTTTTGGTGATGCAAAGTGTTGTTTTTGCCCCAAACGTACCTTTTGGAATTGTAGCTGTAAAGTTCAACCTTGGTCTCATTAGGCCATAACACATTTTCCCACATGCTTTTGGGGGACTTGATGTATTGTTTTCACATGTTAGCCAGGCCTGGATTTTTTTCTGTGTGAGAAAAGGCTCCCATCTCCCAACCCTACATCATAGGCCTGACATATGGGGAGAATACAGGAGATTGTTGTCACATATAGTACACAATCAGTATTTGCCATAGATTCCTGCAGCTCCTGCAGTGTTGCTGTAGGTCCCCTGGCAGCCTCCCTGACCATTTATTATTCTTGTCTTTTCATCAGATTTGGAAGGATGCCCAGTGCTTTGCAACTTCACTGTTGTCCCATATTTTCTTCACTTTTTGATAACTGTCTTCACTGTGTTCCATGGTATATACAATGCTGTGGAAATGTTTTCCAACCCTTCTCCTGTCTGATACCTTTCAACAATGAGATCCCTTTGATGCTTTGTAAGCTCTATGTGAACCATGGCTTTTGCTGTAACAGGCAACTAAGTAAATGTCAGGGAAGCAGACCATTACATGGCGTTAATCAGAGTCTCTCTAACTGATGGCAGGGGTGTACTCAAGAAGTCTGAATGCTGTAATTAGTTCAAAAGATTCTTCAACAAAATATTAGTTTAAGGCTGTGCACACTTATGTATCCAGCTTATTATACTTGTTTTATAGTTCATATTTGTTCCCCTAACAGATTTGTTTGTTTTTCAATTGAATTGTACAGGTTATAGGTCACATTAAAGGTGGGAAGAATTTTGAAATGATTTATTGTGGTATCAGTTTTTGTATATCACAAAAACCTGCCATTTTAACAGTGGTGTGTACACCTTTTCTATCCACTGTATGAGTAATATTTAAGATATGTCCCTAGTTTTGGGGCTTTGTCCCCCCATTTTGTCAGTCTTTGTCCAGATTTCTTGCACTGACAGGTTGTGAAGGATGCTACAGATATGTTGCTTCTCCTCCAAATAGGCCCCAAGGATGATCACTGTGATGCAATGCAGTTAACCCCACCACAAGTGAACATGCAAATATCGCAATATGGCCAAGAGTGATAGTTGTGTGCATGGTAAAATACATGCCCTTAACATGCCAGGGGTATTGGTGAGACACAACAGGACAATTCCTTACTCACTAGCTTCAGGCTGGTGTCCCACATCCAGACCAGAGGGGCCTATATAGTTGAGGGGGATAGGTATTGTCAGCAGACTCATAAGTAGAATTGGTGCACAATGATGCTGCTTTTATGCACATGTACAGTACAAGCTCCGATACATCGCTATTTGCTGTTCTCCACCACAGATGTGCACTTCTGTGCATTACAAAACCCCACCCACAACTGCGTTTTGACCTGACATATGCATCTAGATACTCTTCGGATGCCAGTATGGCTGCTAAAGTAGTAGATTGATGTCTACTTGGACCTTACCTGCACGCTCCTCACCTGTTATCTGGATACCACCCACCTCCACAATGTGGGTGTCTTTATTTGCTGTTGTTGTGCGGTGGGTGCCCCAAGGTTGGCAAGGAGCTCCTCCATAGGTGTAAGTGGAGCCTGCATAGCAGGACCCCACCTGTGGTTGTGTGGTCCCTGGCCATGGCAGCAGCCCTTTGCCAGGCATGGTGGATGAGGTCATTAGCATGTTGCCTGACCTGTTTTTATGTTCATGTATACTGACCCATGTCATTTATCATGTGGACAAGGTCTTCCCATAGGTTGGTCCACTCCCGCAAATGCTGTTGGCTACGGCATCACCCCATGGTGCTGCACTATGGTGTCATTGATTGCTGATGTCTCAGTGTCTGTGTATGGCAGCTGTCTGGTACGCTGCATTTCACCTGGAACACATAAACAGGTAAACACATCATAGGACCTCATACATTGGTCAACGTTATTTACAGAACCTGCACAACAACATTGACTAGTACTAGCCACCACTTACAATCACATCATATCCCTGTCATCTATCAGCACAGTATGAGTTTGCATTGCACTCCTGTTCCTGATGTGTCGGGCTCCCCCCAATGAGGGCCAGTAAATTGCATACTCCTCCACTCATCATTCACTTTTGTGTAGAGGGATGACAGTGGCCATCTTCCATGCAGATGGGATGTTGATGGTGCTCAGGCTTTGTTTGACTACAGCGTGTAATGGAGCTGGGAGCACATGCTTGAGTTCATGTAGGATGCAGACAGGGATGTTATCAAGTCCCATGGAGACTTATTTTTTCTGCCTTTGAGTAGGCATTATGGACCTGCTCTCTGCTGATGTGGGGAGGGGTGCAGGTGCTGTGCACATCCACCAAAACTGATGGGGGGACAGGGGAGTTATGTTTTTACTTAACCTGTCTGCAGCAAATTGGTTATAGCTATGGCATATGTGTATGTGGTGTGATTGCCCAGAAGTACAGGGTGGGTTGGGTTGTTGCCTCTGAGATTGAAGACACATGTGAAGATGGCCTTGTGATTGGCCTTGGTGGAGGTGTCCAATTTGTACTCAGAGTTAGCCTTACAGTGATTCACTTGTGACCTTATATGCTTGTTCAGACAAAGGTGGACTTGGTTCCAAGTTGGTGCCTGCCCCTACTTGGCCCTGTACAGCCAATATAGTGACCTATCATGTGGTTTGTGTATTATAGCTGTCCACCAAAGGGAAGTACTTTACCTTGGTGAAGGCAGGTTTTTTGAGTCGGGTATCGCTGAGTCCATACATCTATGTGGGTGCTCATATAGCTGTTTGTAGTAGGCATGGACACGAGGTCATAACACAGTTGGACACTTCTCCAATTTCAGCCTGATAGTCTTGCTTATTCCAGTACCCATTTCTGTGTCAGGGCAATGCAGCAACCAGTAGCTGTAGACATTTATGTCTGTTGGGTACACTGAAACTATGATTACCACATGTACAAGATTTACTGCTTATTTACGTGGCTTATGCATCTCATGTCTGCTGTTTTGAGGCTTCCAGCTGCACCTACTCATGCATACATGTGCACAGGTAATACCTGATTTTACATTTTTGTTCTGTGTCAGTATGGCACACTGTATTTACACACTTGCTGCTCAGTCATACCCATCAACCTGTTAGAGCAGGACATCTGGACAATGGCACACATAAATGTGGGGTAATGGCCCAATATTAGTGATACCTTATTAATATTGCTGTATCATACTTAAGTCAGTTTATAGCACAGTAGACTTTGCATTCACAGAAATAACCTGGAGGATGTCCAACATTCATATGTATGCTATTATGTTCTGATGTCATTCTTCACAGATTTGCCAATGATTTGCCAGACAAAACACAACTCTATAAGGAAATGACTATAAATATGAGGCACATATGTGATGAGTGTGCAGAACACTGGACAGTTGAATGGTATGAACTTAATATATCACATGCAGTTCAACACACACTTCTGCGACAGTAGTTTACTATGCAAATACCCTGTATAGGTCTCTTAGATTTGTAAGACAAAAGTGTATCATAGTTGTATTCAGAAGTAACGTATGGATATTTATGACATCCCAGTAGCTGACCTAGCAGTGTCATGGTCAGTATTGTTCAACAGACACTCCAGTAGTACTCATATGTAAGCCATCCTTTCCTGGTGTGACTCAGGGGCCATAGCTGTGATGTATGTCACTGCAGACAGACCCAGATGTTATGGCCATAGGTGCTGTTCAGCAATATATCAATACAGCAAGTCTTGTTAAGACAGATTTGTTTATTTTATTTTTATGTCTCCACAACTTCCAACCACCATAGGAGTCCCACAGGGCTCTATTCTGGGCCCACTATTGTTCTCTGCTTTCACAAATAACCTCAATAGCCCTACACAACATGGCACACTCATACAATATGTGGATGATTCTACCCTGATCTGCTCCGCCTCATCTCCCACCACCCTACATACACTCACTCAAGATACCTTTAACTCAGTAGAAAAATGGATATCAGATATCCAACTAATTCTAAATCCCAAAAAGACAAAACTGCTACTATTTACCCCTAATAGATCAACAAAAACCCTCTACTTTACCATAACATCTAAAGACGGCACCACCATCTCCTCTTCTAGCCACACCAAGCTTCTGGGCATTGAAATAGACAATAATCACCACTTTGATGTTTACATCTCACATACCATAAAACTAGTACACAAAAAGCTAGGCTCCCTATACAGGCATAAGTCCTTTCTCTCACAAAAAGCAAGAGTCACTCTTGCACAAAGCCACCTCCTCTCAACTCTATTATACGCAGTACCAATCTTTACCAAAATCAGAAAATGTGACCTAGACAAACTAGAATCATGCTCCAATAAAATAGCTAAGTTTGCTACTAACTCAGCCTATAGAACCCATCACTGCACTGCACTAAAATAACTAAAATGGCTTGAGCTACCACAGCTACTTAACTATCACCAGCTGGGCACAGCCTACAATATTCTCAAATATCCTGAAAAATATCCTTATTATCCAACCTACTTACTGTCTACACTGCAAACCGGTACCTAAGATCTAGTGAAAAATCTCTCCTTTCCATCACCAAGGCTAACAATAATGCAGGGAAAGCACTCTACTACCACATCATTGCCAGAAATTGGAACTCTCTTCTCCTATCCGTGTCCACTGCCTCCTCCACATCCACATTCAAAAACTCCCTCAAATCTCATCTTCTTAGTACCTGGTTATGCCCTTGTACCACATAACCCTACCAAAACTGCTATTAACTCCCCAAACTGCTCTCTGTACACATGCTGGTTCTCTGATCCTCTGTAGGCTTGGTCATCTGAAAGAGTACTTTTAACTGTAGAAACTTGCTTAATATATTTTCTTCTCTTACCAATGTATAAGTGACATTGTCTTTTTACCTATGTTCTATATCGTCTTTTACCTGGAGTGTTTTATTAATTTCTTGTTATATTACTACGCTTAGCATATGTGATGTAACCTGTTTTATGTATTATGCTGGATGTACTGTATTTGTATAACTTGATGCCAGAGCTTTTCTCCCCAGGCCTCTGCTGAAAATGGACCTGGTCCAGTCAGAATTTCCCAGTTAACAAATGTAAAATAAAATAAATAAATAAAATAAATCTGTGCCATGACTAAGACTTGGTTTAAAGCCAGAGAAAGCATTTCAGCAATGCAAGACTAGAGTGCCTTCCACACATTTCGACTAACAATAGCAGAAACTAGGGCCAAAGGTGAAGGTGTCTTGATCTACGTTAGTAACAAACATACCTCCAAGTTAGTTAAACAGGATGATACCAGGGGAAACATCCACATGTAAGTGACCATAGATTAGGTCCCTTAACCTACCATGGCTAGCTATAGGTCATCATCTATGTCCTTAGAGTCTCATAGCATCATAGAGGCATATATTTTTACTATGCTAATGACCCAGGGCGCCTTTTTAAGCCTAGCCAAGTTTTTTCAGAAAGAATAATGAGGTCCTGTATCCATATATGACATTGAGGGCCAGGCATTTATAAGCTACTTCTGTCCATAAACAACATGGGTGCCATGCCTGGTGTAAATTTCATATACTCCATCCACTGTTCTAGGTTGTGCTTAAAATGGATAATAGACAAACTCAGCTTCACATGGATGGGAAGCCTGTTCCACAGGAGGGGCAGTCTCTGGGACACATATCTGTCTCTCCAGCATGTTCTGTTTAAGCCACAGACAGAATTCAGGTACTTAGACCTTGTATTTCTGGTACTGTTAGACTTACGAATATTCAGGAAATTCTTAATTGTGGGGTTTTTGAATACCTTGTAAGCCAGGCATAGATCACCCCTCAGCAATCTATAGTAGACTATGTAGTGTCTTACCTAAACCTACTAGAGATGCTCACCATCCAAAAACTAAATACCCTATTCATGGGTGACTTTAACTACCCCTTTATAGGCTGGGAAACTTGCACTACCTCAGACTCATAGGCACAATGCTTTCTGGAGTTTAATAACAAAAACACCATGGAACAGATTGTGCACGGTCCAACCAGGGGATCAAACATACTGGATCTGATACTTACCAACATGGGAGTGTTGCACTCCTGCCCCATGTCCACATGTCACATGCTCACTAGTAAGGTCAGGTCACAAAGCTGTCTCCTTTGAAGTAAAAATCAATCAGGAATATCCAGACACCCAGCTATACCAGTACCTGTTAGGACCTATTCTAAGGCAAACTATATCATATTAAATATGACAGTTTGTCAAAAATTCAAGGCTCTCCCTAACCCCAAGACCACAGCTACCTATGCAGAGTTGTCCACAGAGTTCCTATACAAACATGGAAATGGCTGCACAGAGATTGCTGTATCTAACAGAAGCACCCCCCCACCCCACCAAAAAGAGAAAAAAAACAAAAACAGTAAAAACAAAACCCACTGGTGGAATCCTCACATAAATAGATTTTTAATAAAATAATAATAATGATAAAAAAAAAAAAAACTCGTGGCCAAAATAAGGAATAGCAACTCCCTTAAAACAAATACTCTCTTAAACAACTAAACAAGAAACTAGGATGTCTAAGTACAGCAAGGTCAAATATGAGGTCAGGATTACCTTGCAGGCTATGGTCAATCACAAGGCCTTCTTTAGCTATGCCTGGAATCTTAAAGGTAACACACAGCAGTGTGCAGAACTGGTGCTGAACGAGATTACCTTCGCTGATCAGGGTGACACAGCAAATCTACTGGCTGATAAATTCAGCTCAGACTTCATCTCCTACTATCTTCAGTTTCTCCATGTGAAATCCCTTCCAACATCCATCCTCCAGCTATTAGCAGGGACCAGGTACTGGCAGCATTTGCAAAAGCCAAGTAAATAATCTCTGTGTGTTATGATACCATCAGCGTTTGCCTCCTGAATGGTCTAAAACACGACCTACCAGGACCACTTGAGGCACTCCAACTGCAGCCCAGAAATAGACTATGTTCTCAGTTAATAGAGGACCACAACAGCAATTCCCCTCCACAAGGGCAGACCAACAACCAACTCAGGGAGCTATAGACCCATCAGTTTAACAAGCTTAATATACAAAGTCATGGAACTGATTATCATGGAAATGATAAGCAAGGACATTGGCAACCTACAGACACTAGACCCATCCCAGCTTAGCTTTGTTAAGGGAAGGTCATGCCTACTTAACCTGATAGACTTCACTGAGAGGGTCACCAAGGCAACAGACAAAGGAAAAACAATGCATAGTGTGTATCTTGACCTGGCAAAGGCATTTGATAAAATCCACTACTCAGACTTTGTTGAAAACCTCCCTGAGTTAAGCATAAACCCCTATATAACTTGCTGGATTGCTGGTTGCCTCGGAGTTTCCAATAAGTCAGAACTGCTGAGATCACCTCAACCAAGAGGCCGGTCACAAATAGAGTACCTCAGGGCTCCATGCTGTACCCGCTCTTGTTTGGCATCTACCTCTCAGAAGCCAAGCTAATTTTCAAGGTCTCTTGCTCACCAAGTTTGCAGATGACTGTAAATCAGGAACTATTGTAGATTCCCCCAAGACGCCAGCATCTTGTAAGAAAGTTTAACACAGACAAATGATTGGTGCCAAAGCCATGGCCTAAAACGCAATGCCAAAAAATGCATTATAATGGCCTATAGGAAACTATTTACCCAAATTAATTACTCCATTGATAAAACACTTCTAAGATTCAACCCATTATTAAGCCTACCAGTACCAGTCTCCTATAGAACATTTTAATGATGTTTTCCTACCATAGCCTGAGATCTGACAGAGACTTTACAAATATAAATAACTTACAGCATATATGGTGGACCACAGAAACAGATGGATGTTTTCACTATATAAAAATTATATAATATACCAGTAGTATAGTAAGTTAATTGCTATACTATTAGTATTTACAAAGCTTGACTGACACAGTTGTGCAACTTTATATTCACTTAGTTTTACTTAATCTTCCACAAAAAGGGTGGACGATCAATTACCAAAGAGAAAGCGTGTCCAAACAAATAGTAATGTAGAGAAGTGAGTGCCCACTTCACAGTGAAACATTCTCAGTCTGTGCTTGAGCTCCTTGCTTCAGCTGTACTTAGCTTCCTAATTTGGTAGCAGACTGAGTGTTCCTCGTGACCTTCTTTCTGAGATAATACAGCTCATAACCCTATTTCAGATGCCTTGGTGTAGACAATAAGTGGAGTAATAAAGCCAGTGGCTACCAGTTCTGCCTCTAAACTTTATATAATTTTGACATCACACCTCTTTTTCCCATTTTGTAGATGAGGTTGGGGTGTCACATCAGCAGTGGCCATTACCTAAAAGCTGTTTTCAACAAGCAGATGAAGGTGAAATATGTCATTTTCTGAAAGAAAAAAAACAACAAAGTACTGAGCTTAGATTTACTAGATAGTACAACAGAATATGAGAAACTAAAGTTTACTCCAATGCTAAGCTTTATATGTGAAACCCACATTTGTTAAAATAATTACGAGATTAAGATTTTCAGCTACAGCAACTTTTAATAGTCTAATTGCAAAAGATCCATAAGAGCCAGCTATGTCTATGAAAAATTCTTAAAATATCATGGATCCTCATACACCACCACTTGTTTCATATAGTATAACTATCTCTTACACACGGCAATTATGTTTTTTAGATTCCTTTTTAAAGGCTTACATAAAATTAGTTATTCCATGGTACAATTTCACTGTGGTCTTAACAGGTCCGTAAAATTCACAAAGTCACATCCAGAAAATGGGGCTGTCCTTGCCCTGAGATAAATATAACACCATACTGCATCCACTTGTAGAAACAAACTGGACATCATTATACAGCATAAAATATGTTACCACAGTGCTTACCCACTTTTATAATATCTCCTATACTTGCAATTTCAGATAAGTTCTATAAAGCAACAAAGCATATGAATAGATGACCGTGGTTGATCAAATGAATTAAATAAAAATTATGCATCTAGATTGGAGCAAGGTTCTGCTTTACTAGCAAAGATCTATTTTTCTCCTCTAACTACCAGCTCCTTAAATTGCATAATACAAATACTTAAAAACATGTAAGCCATGTTAGGCAGTAATTAAACATTTGCTTGACAGCACAAAGTCAACCTTTTTCAAACCATTTAACTCACAATTTACTAACACAGCACAGACTGTTCTAAATCCCCCTTTTGAGGTCCAAATCATCTTATAACATTCAGTACTTTAGTTGTAACAACACAAATATTTACTCTGATTTACCCTTGTGACACCCCTGCATTGGTCCAGTAATCAAGGAGCCTCAATCCTCACAACTAGCACTGATGAGGGACATACACATTGGGAGGATGACAAGTACACACACAGTAAAGTACAGTTTCCCTTCAGAGTACACAGAGATCACAGTCAGTCAGGGGCTGTTTTCTCTCTCTCTCTCTCCAGATCCCCATTAAGACTCTCCACTGAAACAGCTACAGGGTTAAGATCTCAGCCAAGTGGTCAAGCTAAAACCTCCAGCACCCTCTCTGTCCAACCAGTGCTTCATGTCCCTGCCCAAGTAGCTCACACACACACACACACACACACACACACACACACACACACACACACACACACACACACACACACACACACACACACATACTGATATTTGATTTATACACAAACACACATCTGGGACAGGCTGGCACAGGTTTACTAGCTATGCCCCCTTCTGCCCAGACCATAAGGTAGTTATCACTGCCAACAGAACCCCTTATTAGCTACTATAAGGCCCTTCCCAAAGGGTGACCAATTCTACTGTGTAATGTTACTATTATCCAAATGGTAAATGTGTCCAAGGCCAGGGCTATTTAGGAATGGCCTATACAGTGTCAGCAAATACATATGCAAGTACTCTAAGAGCTTAAATATCTTTAAACAATCCACTCACAATTAAAAGGTTTAAATATTTTTAATGATAAATAATATGAGAACAAGACAATACTCAATAACAAACACAATCACTTCAGAGTTCAGAATTCCAGAAATATTTTAAAACAACATTGCAGGACAGTCTCAAATAAATACAGAAAACAACTAAACTAACCTTACTAAATTCCTATCTATCTCCAAGAGAAATCACTGTAATCTAGTTACTTACTAATAGCAAGGCAAATACTGATGAGAGGATGTTGCCAGGTCCAAAGACAAATACAAAATACACAGTCGCTGAGAGAGTTCCCAAATTAATATCACACCATTACTGCTGGGTCAGCTAGATGACATCACTATTTGTCACCTGCCTTCAGTTCCCAGGCTAACAGATACCAACAGAATTTTTAGCATCTCTGTGTGAGAAGTACATATCTGTCAGAACCTGGCCTAGAATTGGAAGTCATAAAGCAGTTAAACACTTTTACATTTTAAACCTAGTAATGATTTTGGTTTCAAGATAATAGAAAGAAACTTTTAGCTGTAGATACACTGGGCTGGATTCACGAAGGCTTGCATGGAGTCTAAGAGCAGTGTAAGACGGGAGACAGCTAATATGTCTGCCGAGCGATCCAGCAACAGCCGGCAGGGGCATGCATGAGAGCTCCTAAAACTACTCTTGTACAGACACAGTGTTATGTTATGCAAATTACCTCATTTGCTGCAGAAAGCTATGCAAATTAGGTAAATTTGCAATCAAGGAAACACTAACCTGTCCGTGGAAGAGTAGAGTTATTTGCAGAAATGTACTCCGTTGGTAAGGGAGTACCGTTCTGCAAATAGTAAAACGGAGCTATGACAGCTCCAAATAAAGGATGCGTCCAGTTGAGGAAGCACGCCAATGGCCAACTATAAGGCCACTGGCATTTTTATCATTTGAAAATTAATAAAAATCAATTTTTTTTCCCTGATCTCCAATGTTTAAGTGTAGCGCAGCACTGTGCAAACATGTGGCGCTTTAAAAAACAGAAAATAAATAAAAAATAGTCAAAAATAGGCATGGTTGCTAAGGGGGGAAGCTCAGTTTGAGAGATGTAACCAAGCATTAGTAGGCAATCCTATGCAAATGAGGATAAGGATAGTGAATCCCAATTTTCCCTGGCATGTGAGCCATGTCCCTAGAGTGTAAGTGTAGGAGTAGGGGAGTAGTAGAGTAGAAGATAGGTGACATCATGAGGGGGTATGTATGAAAGACTGTAAGCTTATTGGAGCAGAGTGTCTTGTGTTTGCTGTGAGTTACTCAGGATTGGAAGAGGCATGTCTACAGTTGTCCTACCTGAAACCCAGAAACCGAAGGTGTACGCTGTGGATATCACTGAAATTTCTTGCAAACGTGCTTACGCCGGGTGCGAGCATGTGTGTGCCTGTAAACCTGTCTAAGCCTGTGTGCATGCGTGTGCACCCATCTATGCCTGTGTAAGCCTGTCTAAGCCTGTGTACGCGGATGTGCACCCACCTAAGCCTGTGTAAGCCTGTGTGCACGCGTGTGCACGTGTTTGCCCTTGTTTGCTTGGCGCTGCCCCTTGTGGAAACAGAAAGGGAAAAGGAAGGAAAAGAAGTAGTAGGAAGTTAACCAAGGAGAACTAGCAGAGCTGCCAGGTGAAAGAAATCAGAATCAGCCAATTACACAGGCAGTAAACTAGCCCATCCCAGCACTTAAAACTCTGCAAACAACATTCCTCCATGTTTTTCCTCAAAAACACTGCAGTATACAAAGAGATTGAAAACTTAAAATGCTTAACTTAGACAAAAAAAATGTTAGGGGCTGCCATTGCTATTATAAGCCAACATGTGGAAGATGCTGAAGGTTGTGTCATTGCGAATGCTGCTGAGCAACCCACAGTGAGGAGATGGAGAAGAGTGTACAGACCCAGGGTAACCTACCAGGGGCTACATGAGCTGGAGATAGTGGAGCACTATAGAGTGGACAGAGACCTCCTGCACCAAATTGTTGAGCTGTGCAGGCCACACCTCACACACAGAACCAACAGAGGGGAACCCATCCCAGTGGAAACCAAGGTATGTGTTGGCCTAAGAATACTAGCAACAGGTACCTTCCAGAGACCAACTGGTGATATGATGGGGATTTCACAAGCATCGGCATCCAGGGTACTGCACCAGTTCCTGAATGCCATGTCAGCACATGTTGGTGATCATGTGTATTTTCCCAATTCCCATGAGGCATTGGCCAGCAATATGCATCTCTTCCAACAAATAGCGGAATACCCTGAGGTAGTGGGTGCAATTGACTGCATGCACATATACATCAAAGCACCAGCCGGTGAGCGGGGTAGGGCCTACATCAACCGCAAGGGCTTCCCCTCCATCAACTGCCAGGTCATGTGCGATGCCCAGGGCATAATACTGAATGTGTGTGCTGGCTGCCCTGGAAGCTACCATGATTCCCATATCTGGCATCTGACGCAGCTTTACCAGACATTTGCCAGTGGGAACATCCCTGACAGTCACCTAGTGGGGGATGCTGGATACACACTGGAGCCGTGGCTGATGAAACCCATAAGAAATGCGCACACACCTGAACAAGAACTCCATAATGAGGCACACGCACAAACATGAAATGTAATTGAGCGTGTGTTTGGGATGCTCAAGTCATGGTTCCGGTACCTGGACACATCTGGTGGAGTCTTGAAGTACTCACCAACTACATGTACCCAAATTGTCATGGTATGTACCATGATACACAATATGATCCTGCAAAAACAGCTGCAGCAGGAACAGCATGGGGCAGGGCCAAACAGCCCCCCACCATTGCCAAGGCCATCACAGGCAGAGCTTGACTTGGAGGAGGAACAACCTGAGCCTGCCCCAGTAGGCAGAACGAGGTGTGCCCAGTATGCCTTGGCCTTGGCAAAGAGTCAATGCATAGCACATACACTGGCTCAGTAGGAACCCTGGAAATGATACCGCTCTCTGACTCACAGATAAAATAAAAGGGATGCCTAACTTGACACTACCTGTTTTCAAACATGTATAGGGAATGTACTATGTGCATCCGACATAGGCAGCCCTGCAGCACCATCTGAGGCATGAGTGCCATGTTTTAAGCAATATAAAGCAGTGCTAAGCAGTTTTTACCACTATTTAGTATATGTAAACAAAACTGCCCATGCTAACTAGCGCAACGTCAGGCAATGTTGAGCAATGTTGGGCAAGGTCGGGCAAAGTTGAGCAAAGTCAGGTAAACATGCTCATATTTGCTGTACTGTTCCTTAAGCAGTCTGGTCTGCCCAGCATGAAAATAAAAAGCAGTGACAGGGCTCGAACCCAGGATACTGTGCAGGATAGTCACAGTACTGAACCACTAAGCCATGACAGCATTTCATTGGCACAGACACAGCAGGACAGTTGTACACTAATGCAAACACAAAGAAATGCTGTATCATGACCCTAAAGAGGCATATGTGTAACCTCCCCCACAGGCCTATGCAGACAGGGAACAGCAGGCCAGGCGGTGTGATGTGGGTTGGGTAGGCTATGAAGTAGCAATCTAATATACGTAACATTGGATGCTAAGATCTGTAGTACAGTAGTATGTCTCAAGCCAGTATGATAGGCAACAGTACAGACAGAAATGGTGTACCTTACATAGCAGTGCAGGCCTAGCAAATGTGTATAAGTGTCAGGTGAACCCCTCATCCTATGTACACCCAAGGTAACAATCAGGTGTGCCCCCGGGTAGAAATGTACAAAGAATAGCTGACCCCCTTTATGTAGAAATGTTGAGAAGTCTATGCAAAGTGTCCCATGGAAGACCTGCAGGCACAGCATGATCCCTGTTGAGTTATGACACAAAGGTGAGCCCTGCAGTAAAAATACAACTTGATTTTCCACACACTTATAGTATGGAGCATTTCTCCCCGGGCCTCCACTGAAAACAGGCTCTGTGGAACCTAGTCGGACTCTTTCAAAAAAAAAAAAATAAAAAAAAAATAAATGTGTATACCAGGTGTGCTCACACATTTCAACAAATGTAGTGGATTTCATTCAGCAACACACTGAAAAGTCATACTGGGCATGCTCACACACAAATAAACGAAGCAAATGTCAGGCAACAGCATACTGAAAGGTCATACTGGGCATGCTCACACACTTAGGCCATGTCTGAGTACAGCAGTGGGCCACACATATCTGGCAGTTGCATATTTCACCCCAGCAACCTGTCACTATTCACCAATCCTGCCTTGTGCACACAGTTATATGAAAACAGACACATATAATATATTGGAACCCTGTCATAATCAAACTATGTACCACTTCATAGAAAGTGAAAAAGCAAAGAAGATCAATAAACCTGCAATCAGTATCATCAATAAACAATGTGCACTCCAAATATTATCCAGTCCATGTTCTGGCAAAAGAATCTGTGAAGGAGTCCATAGAGAACCATGACGCATCCTTCTGCTATATCATAAATAGCAATGTACACTCATATATGTCCTGAGTCAGTGCAAACTGTAAATGACTGACATTGCCAACATCCTGTCAGACAGGCTCATACATACATACATACCACCCTCTCACTGGCAAAAGGCCCTATCATCATACCTGGAGATTGTGAAAGCACAGATATCACATATAGAATGGGTAAATAGCTCCTTCCAAACCTGAAAACATGGCATCAATGGGATTACATTGTTTCCCTAGCTGTGTCATAAGTGAACTCCAGAACAAACAGAGCTTGCACCTGAACAGTCTGTTGAGCCTCACCCTCTGTACAGGATATGAAACTGTTGAATGTGTTATAGCAACGTTTGACATACTCCACAAGTGTTGGTGCACAACAGACCATGGGAACTATTGTCTTATAAGCCTATTACACCTGATCTGCAAGGCCATGGAGTCCATCATGATGGAACTCATAAACAGAGATATTGGGAGCCTACAAACACCCAACCCTACCAATTTCGGTTTGGTCATGGGCAGATCATGGTTCCCAAACCTGCTAGACTGTTTACAAGGCAGTCACCCAGGGCATAAATCAATGAAATGAGCTACATACGTCCCACATAGACCTTGAAAAGCCCTTTGCCAACATCCCAGACACGTTGTATCCTCAAAATCAACAACCTGTGCATAAACATGTCTGTCATCTGATAGATTGCCAACACAAGGTAAGAATTGTGGTCTCCTGTACAAGCTGGTAAAAACTGCTGTCCCCCATGGCTCAGACCTGGGACCCCTCCTGTCTGGTGTATACTTTTCAGAAATACAGTCAAACACACGAGGGCTATGTTTAGCAAAGTTTGTGGATGGCTGCCAAAAAGTTGTCATAATCGATGTTTGGGACAACAGACACATCTTTAAAAAGGGTCTCAGTCAGACAGATGTGGTGTCAAAATTATGTCCTCGAGCTACAGAATACCACATAGGTGCCAACACCCTAAATATGGAGGTGATAATAAGGGATCTATGGACAAATGTGGATAGTCATCTCTACTTCCAGAAACACATTCACAAAGTGGTCAGAAAATCATGCTATGTGTTCCCACAAACTGCCAAGGTCTTTGCATGTAGGTCAATGGAGGTTCCATCTTCGCATCAGTCATCAGACCCGTCAGAGAGTACCACAACATACCTGCGATGAATCTGACTAGGCACTTTCAGCAGCTGGAAAGACCAATGAAGTACCTCAACAAGAGAATTACTGGCCTCAAACAGTTGCCCCATGCAACAAACTGAATTTAACTCAGTCTGTACTCTGTTGCATATTGTCTACTCAGGAGATCTCTGCCCAACAGACAGGTCCATGTCATGGCAACACTCAGATCTGCTCTGAGTTACAGCTCAATGGCACTAAATATACAGACCCAACTGATATTGCCAACATCCTGGCAGATAGGATCAGTGTTAACTTTACCCTCCTCTCACCCATGAAAGAGCACATCTCTATAATGGAAGACTGCAAGGTTGCTGTCATCACGGCTGCACAGGTAAAAAACACTCTCCAAAGCCAGTATCACAGCATCCATGGGACCAGATAACTTCCAAGGCTGTGTTCTACACAAACTACAGAACGAACTGGTACCACACTGATGTACCATGTTCAGTCATAGCCTCACCTCAGGCTTTGTGCCTGCTGAAGGGTGCACAGCGATGGTTATCCCACTACACAAGGGTGGAGACACCACGGACCCCAGGAACTAGCGCCCATTAGCATGATGAGCCTGCTCTTCAAGGCCATGGAATGTATCATCATACAACTTATAAAAAAAGACATTGGTAATCTCCAAACTCTGGACCACAACCATGTTGTGTTTGTAAAATGCAGATCATGTCTCCTGAACCTGAAAGATGACACTGAAGCAGTCACCCGAACCGTAGGCAAGGGTAAGGTGGTTTGCACAGCCTATGTAGATCTTGCCACGGCTTTCAACACCATTCCACACTCTGGAATTATAGATAAACCCACTAAACTAGGTATAAATGGCTATGTCACAAGATGAGTTGCCAGCTGGCTTACTGGCAGATCACACACTGTGAAAGCAGACTCCAAGTATGACTTTGGACCAGTGTCGAGTGCAGTACAACAGGGTCCAGTCCTGGGTCCTGTCCTGTTTTGTATCTACTTCCCTAAAGTAAACTTTAACATGGAAGGTCTGTGGCTAATGAAGTTTCCAGATGACTGCAAACTAGGAGCCATAATTGTAAACACTAAAGATGCGGACATCCTACAAAAGGGCTTCACTGAGACAGATGGCTGGTGTCAAAGCCATGGGCTCAAGCTCAATGCCAAAAAGTGCATTGTCATCCCCTTTGGTAAAAACTCTGTAGCCATGAACTACAACATAGGCGGTAGTATACTTAACACTGAAAGTGTGATAAGAGACCTTGGGTCACAGGTGGACAGTGGACACACCTGTGATAATCACATCCCCACAGTAGTCAGGAAATCCTTCTATGTGGCACACCTCATCACAAAACTTGTCTCATGCAGAATAGAAGAGGACATTGTTCCCCTCTACTAATCACTCACTAGATCCATAATAGAGTACAACACCCCTTTTGCTATGTACCTCACAAGACATCTACAACAACTGGAAAGCCTGCAGCAATACCTCACAAAGAGCATTAGTGGCCTGAAATACTTGCCATACAATGACCATCTCAAAATGCTCCAGCTGTACTCTCTCGCATATCGCCTACTCAGAGGTGATCTCTGCCTAACATACAAAGCTATGTCAAACACAGAGCAGTCGGACATGCTCCACGTAAAACACTCACAATCCCCCTGATCTTCGTCCCCAAAACTAAGAGTGAAATAGAAAAGGAAGGGGTGTATCCATTTACCTTATGGATACCCATACCTTCAAGTTAGTGGCACAGCATGAGGCCTTGGAGACTATGCAAGAGCAACTAACATTTGGCAAAGCTGCTTATCAGATTGTAGCCTGGTACAGATCACCTACCTTGTCTCAGGAACCTCACTCAGTATTCCTGAGAATAGTGGAAACTATAAAGGTCCTATCAAACACCATTATATGAGAAGATTACAACTACCCAAACATTGAGTGGGAGAATTACTCGTGTACAACGTCCTTTGCCCAATGTTTCCTAGAGTTTAAAAACTCAAACGCCCTGGAACAGCTGGTCACCACGCCCACTAGAGGTGACAGCATACTGGACCTGATCATCACCAACATGGGGTACCAGTGTTCCATGACAGAGATAAACCCCTCGCTGGTAATATCAGATCATAAAGTAATCACACTGGACATCCACACCCCCCCCTGTCAAAGAAACCACTGTGAAGACATTTTCAAAAGCAAACTGCACACTTCCCAAGACCAAAGTGGAAAGTTCCAAAGCCCCCTTGCTATAGGATAATGCTATACAATCTGCCGAATCATTTACAAGTGCATTTTATGAGCATCTACAGGGATGCATGGATCAAGACATCCCAAATAAAACCAAGATGCACTCCTCCAAAAATAAGAAACCAATCTGGTGGTCATCACCCATAAATAAGCTATACAACAGAAGGAGGAAATGAACATATGATAGAGCAAACTTTACAAAAGGAAAGGCATCACTGATCATTATTAGGAAGACACCATGATCGCTCATAAAATAATCCAAGGCCAGTTTCTAAAGACAAATTGCTATACGAAACATTTAGGTGGCAACTTCAAAATATGCTGTCAGCTACTGAAAAATGGCAAGAAATACACTGAACCAACTTACATCGCCCACATCCTGGGGGACAGGTTCAGTGCAAACCCCCCCATCACCCCCAAAAGGGCCTGTGTCCATCCCAGAAGAATGCAGAGACCCAGACTTCATGGGCATGCAAGTAAAGACAGCCCTCTCCAAAGCTAATAACACAGCATCAGTGGGACTGGATGGTGTTCCAGGCTGCATCTCACACCAGCCCCTAAAGGAACTACACCCTCACCTACATTCACTGTCCAGACTCAACCTTACCACAGGCTATGTACCCAAAGAATGGCATACACCAACAGTCATCTAGCTCCACAAAGGGGGTGCCACAACAGAACCTGGAAACCATTGCCCTATAGGTCTACTCAGCCTGGTCTGCAAAGCTATGGAGCAAATTATCATGGAACCCATAAACAGAGACATTGGGGACCTCCAGACACTGGACTCTACCCAACTTGGCTTTGTTAAAGGCAGATCCTGCCTCCTAAACCTAGTTGACTTATTTGAAACAGTTACCAAGGACATAGATGGAGGTGAAAGTAGTCCACACAGCCCACCTAGAACTCACTAAGGACTGTCAACACCATTCCCCACTCTGTCATCATGGACAAGCTTAACAGCTTGAACATTAACAGCTATATCACAGGATGGGTGGGCAACTAGCTCACAGATCAAACACACAAGTTCAGAGTTGCAGGTTCCATGTCCGACTCTAAACCAGTCACAAATGGCATCCCACAGGTCTTGGTCCTGGGACCCCACGTGTTCAGTAGATACTGCTCAGAGGTACAGGCAAGCACGGGAGGAGTATGGCTGAACAGGTTTGCAGATGACCGCTAACTGTGGTCCATAATTGACTCTATGGATGACACAGACATCCTCCAGAAGGGTCTTACAGAGACAGATACCTGGTGTCAAAACAATGCCCTCAAGCACAATGCCAAAGAATGAATAGTCATCCCCTTTGGATAAAACAAAGTGCACACAAATTACCACATAGGTGGTAATCCAGTATGTATGGAGAAAGTAATTATGGCCCTGGGGACCCAGGTAGATAGTAAACTCTCCTTTGATGATCACATGGCCAAAGTGTTTAGAAATTCCTTCTATGTAGCCCACCTAATGTCACCTAATGTAATCCACTTTGTCTAGTCTGATGATGTCACCATCCTACAAATATACCTGTGGAAAAGAGAACTCACAGTGATATGTTTATCGCGTCATGTAAATGTGTACTCTTCTAGTATCATAAAGTAGTTAGGTAGGCGTTTGAATCCTGTACTTGACAAGTGTGTTTGTGTGTATCGCCTTGGAGAGGAGCAACTTTTTGGAGACTACTAAAACACCTTAAAAGTGGTATACTCATCTTTGTCAAGTCTGATGATGTCACCATGCTACAAATATACCTGTGGAAAAGAGAACTCCCAATAATGTGTGTAGCGTGTCGTGTTAATGCGTATTTCTCTAGTATCATAAAGTAGTTAGGTAGGGATTTAAATCCTGCCCTTGATAAGTGTGTGTTTGTGTGTTACCTCCTTGGAGAGAAACAACCTTTTTGGAGATTACTAAAACACCTTAAAAGTGGTATACTTATCTTTGTCAAGTCTGATGATGTCACCATCCTACAAATATACCTGTGAAAAAAAGACCTCCCAGTAATGTGTGTAGCGCATTTTATTAACGCATACTTCTCTAGTATCATAAAGTAGTTAGGTAGGCGTTTGAATCCTGTACTTGACAAGTGTGTTTGTGTGTATCTCCTTGGAGAAGAGCAATCTTTTTGGAGACTACTAAAACACCTTAAAAGTGGTATACTCATCTTTGTCAAGTCTGATGATGTCACCATGCTACAAATATACCTGTGGAAAAGAGAACTCCCAATAATGTGTGTAGCGTGTCGTGTTAATGCGTATTTCTCTAGTATCATAAAGTAGTTAGGTAGGGATTTAAATCCTGCCCTTGACAAGTGTGTGTTTGTGTGTTACCTCCTTGGAGAGAAACAACCTTTTTGGAGATTACTAAAACACCTTAAAAGTGGTATACTTATCTTTGTCAAGTCTGATGATGTCACCATCCTACAAATAGACCCGTGGAAAGGAAAACGTCCAGTAATGTGTATAGCATGTCATGTTAATGTGTACTGCTCTATTATCATAAAGTAGTTAGGTAGGGGTTTGAATCCTGCACTTGGTGAGTGTGTGTGTGTGTTCTATGTGTGTGACACTGTTGGTCAATGTGTTGTGGGTTTTGCTTTTACTACTGTATGACAACAGTATATGCATTACACATGTCAGGTAGCTGGGTGGCAAATACATATACATACATGAGACCTCAATTGTTTCATAGGTGGGAACCCTGCTTTCTCCATGAACACATCTGTTATCTTTGCCAGAGTGTGCTGCCGCTTTCCAGACCTTATCTCACATTTGTATGCTTGTGACAAGCCCAGCCACTGCAGTGATCCCTGACCTAGGTCATCCTTGTCACGCACACTCATTACGGTTTCTGTTGAATAGTGTGAGTGAGGGTTTATGGCTGAGGTATATTTCAGACCTGTTCAAATGCAGCAAAGTCTGTCAATGATGGCTATTCATTATAGGTGTACACAACAACCTTTGTGGATATGCATGCAGACCCCTTATTGCTTATGTGATCCACAGAGGGATTTCAAAATACCTTTGGAAATGTGATTACCAAAGGAGAGATGACGTAATACTGTATGTACAAATCGGTACCTGTTCAACATGTTGGGGGCTGCTACCTATGTGGTATTGTGGGGATACTATGTTTTGTAAAGGTGGATGACTATGCTTTAGTTGGCTTATAGCTTTACAGCATGGGTTTGACAACAGGTATCTGTCTGTATGATACCCTTGTGGAGGATGTGTATGTCATCTGGAGAATGCATTATAGGCCACAGTATGCATTTCCAGACGTGGACGGACATATCCCTACTGTGATTGCTTGTACCTAAGAGAGCTATATGCCAAACAGGAGTGGTCTCAGGAATGGGTGCAGGTGAATACCACTGGTTACTGGCATAGTATAGTACCTGAAGGATCCAAATGTTACTGTGTGTCCTACATCTGTGTGTCAGTTGTCAAGACATCATCTAACGATTGTTTATGGTCAGGCTGTTGAGGTTATGTATACTACCAGAATGCAAAACAATGACAGATAGTAACAGTATCACCCACAGCACAGTGTCAAACCATGTCATACACACATGTGTACCCAAGTTCCAAAATGTGTGTAGTACAATGCATACTGGCCACCAATAGAAACTATGGAGTGTTACTGTGTAATACAGGGCATGTCACCCTGCCCATGTGTCCACTATGCACGTACATGCAGACAGTGCACCTCCACCATGTTCACAAATGTACACCTGCAAATCTGTGCTACACACATCCCACACATACTGTCTATTGTCTAACACATGCTGCGAATACTACACACATCAGCCAAGTGGCAGGTGGGCGGACAATACACTATTTGAACTAACACTGGCATAAACAATACTACATTGACAATCATAGCTTTAATGCAGCATGCCTGCTCAGCTACACCTTCAAGGATATCATTACACTTTACTGCTGACAACATGCTAACATTGCTATACTGCTATAAAGTCATCAGCACCATGTTAGCCTGTTCCTGCAACAATGTTACAGATGACAGGAGGTGGCACAGGTTTCATCATATGCACAGGGTGTGTTGTTGGTTTGCCAGAGGCCTACATTGAGCCATACAATCAACATGTATGTGTGTGTGTGTGTGTGTGTGTGTGTGTGTGTGTGTGTGTGTGTGTGTGTGTGTGTGTGTGTGTGTGTGAGGGCCAAGAGTACTGCTATGGGCCAATGTTGATGTAATGTGTGCGGGTATGTGTTAGCCCTAGGTGTCTGGTTTATGTGTGTATGTGCCTGCATGCACACAGTTCCACCATGTGGCTGCCATATACGGGGATTTGTGGGACAGCCACAGACTGTACCTGCCAGGCTTTACAGATCACCATCTCTGGACACGGATATGGTACCTGTGCCTGGCAGGGGTGTTACTGACAGTATCAGGTACTAAGCCAGACTGGGTACTATCCTCAGAGGTAGACAGATGTACACTGGACCCAGGTCCCTGCTGGGAATGGCCAGAGCCACGTGCAAGTGGTCTTCTAGGACAGTCTATGGACAGCCTAGCTCCAACATTGCTGGGGTTGGTACTGGCACTACGAGAGTGGCTATGACTTGAGGGATGTCCGCAGTGACTGCCAGCTGATGATGTTGCTGGCATACATCCACGTCGATATCTCAACCATCACGCACTGTCCTGACACATGGACATGACATTGTGGAGGACATCTAATGTCTCACCCCATTGTCTCTCAGTGAACTCAGTGTAATTACGGATGGCACATGCTAGGTCATGGATACTGTCATTTAGAGTGGTGTTCTGTTCCCTCTGTGCCCTTAGTCCCTGTCTGGTGTACCGTTCCATACGTGCCTGTGCCTCCATGACAACCTGGAACATGCGTGAGGTTGTAAGACCTGTGGCACGTCTGCCAGGGGCATGATGACCAGCAGTGCTCCGATGAGAACCCCTGGACATCTGCCTATGTGGTACCGTTCCAAACGTCTGGGTATGGCTGCTGTGTCGGGATGCATGTGCCATAGATATCACACTGTCCTGGCCAATGCTGACTGTACACTGTCCCTCAGCTAAGGGCATTGGTGATGGATGTATTGACAGTATGACGGCGTGCATGGATGGGGTGAACACTTGTGTACTGTCTATTGGTGGCCCAATGACAGACCCTGGCAAACATACCTGTGCCTCAACACACCTATCCTCATTATCACTATTTGGCTCAGTGACATCAGGTTCCCTGCTGCAGTGAACCAGCCCAACCTCAGCACCTGTGAGAGGAAGACAGGAAACACACTTTACGACCTGTATATGATGTCTGAACACATGCACACATGAACACATGCACACATGCACACAAATACACTCCTCACTAAAGCAGACACACACACACACACACACACACACACACACACACACACACACACACACACACACACACACACACACACACACACACCACCAGCAATCTAGAACATACTCAATAGTGGTTGATGGTGGGGTACAGTATCACAAGCGAAACAGTCATATCACACATGTCAGCATGCTGGACGTGTGTTGCTCAATGGCATGCAGTGCGAGTGTAGACAGTCCTTGCTAATAACAGTATACATGGCTTTGATGCATGTGTGTTGTTGTTCAGTGATTGGCCTCACCCTGGAACGCAATGTGTACATGGACACAACATTGCTGTGCAAGTATTATAAGCTCTGCAATGTCCTGTGCACCATCACTCACAGGTATACATACCATGGCTGGATGTGTATCTGTGTGTCACATAGATATCCATTTCTGATTAGAGCATCTGTGTCTTTAGCAGATAATTGTGGACACAGGTTTAGTACATGCATGTTATGTATACACACAGGATGAGTGGTGCATGTATACCTGATGGAATACCATTGCTCAACATAGCCATTGTACAGTGGTTATGGTGAGTGTAGAACATATTGTGGACATGCCAGAGCCAGCCATGACATGGCATGCTACAACACAACTGCAACAATAAACATCACACATACCCAATGTGTCTCATGTGACCTATACACTCAATAGCATTACAAGACATATATGTGTCACTTTGTGCAAATGGTGATTGCTATGCATATTGTGTATAGGTGCATATCTTTGCACACACACAACATTGAGGTGTATAGCAATGAATGCTATGTGTAGTACTGTGGTTACTGTAACTGGATGGGGTGTAGTACCATGAGCCATCATCATGCAGCATCATGTGGTCACTCAAGGCTACTAATGTGTGCCAGACTGGCACCTAGCATACTGTACGTGAACTGCAGTACCATGGCTACATTCACCATTTCACAGCCAGTTGTTACATGTGTTTGTAAGGTGCCCAATAGGGAGCATTGCCTAACATGAATGTGTTATGTGTTGAAGAGTGTCGCACCACCCCATGATAGGCCTCTACCCCTCAGGTATATTATGTGTGCTGTGTGGATGACATTTGGAATACTGGAGTGTGACCTTACAGCGGGTGTCTGAATATGCCATGTGTAGCATATTAACGTGTACTGCGTATGACAAAGTTGTGTATGTTGTGTGCATGTGTATTGACTCTGCCTATCCAATGTCCACAACAGTGTAGCCACAATTGTGTGGGATGCTCTGTGTATTGCATGTGTTTGAGGCAGCTACTCACATTATTGAGATGTGCATAGTCTCACAGCAAACATGCACAGCATGTATTATGCGTAGGTGTGTTACATGTGTACATGGCCTACACCTCACCTATGACATGCACATTTTATTTGCAATATTAAATGTAGAACACACTCACCAGCATGGATCTGCTGCCTTGCTATCACACCAGGGGGACCTACAAGGATATGAGACAGTTTGTCAGTGGCAACAACTGTGGCATTGCTACTATGAGTTTGCAATCTTACAGTAGTACAACGGTTGACAGTCACAGGCCTACAGATTATGTTCCAAATTATCAGTATTGCACAACACCATGCTTCACATCTTCTAACTACACAGTACACATCTCACATATGCATGATCTATCAACATCTTGCCACAGTGCAGTCCGCTCATGCTGGTCCTGGCTGGTTCTTGAAAACAGCAGGGTGTAGTGCTGAACCAGACTGGTTGTTATTAGTTCATCCTCAGCTGGACTATAGGTAGGGTTGCAATGGTGGGCCATGACCCTGGAAGACAATGAAACAATATGTGTGAGCAAGTCATGTGGCACACTTAACATTCAAAAGTACAGATATCACTGAACTGCCATATATAGCAACCTATTGTCTGTCAGAGGATACACACTTTCAATACCACATATCAGTGCTCAACCCACATCTGCCTGACAGTGCCTGGCACACTCTATATATTAAACCATGTTCTGAACAGCAACAAAGAGAAACCAGTATGTAAGACTATACAACAGTACATGGCACACTGTATGCGACACAATGCACCGCCTTGCCACAGGAGGTATATATCAAGCTAACGCATAAAGAAATAGGTCATCCATTGCAATGATTGTAAAGTCCAGTTACAGTATTACCAGTATACCACACTAGTTGTTGATGGCAAACCCCTGCCTAACATATGTGCACATTCGTGAACTGCTGTACTAGACTATACATGTTGCTAGATACGCACTTATATCGTGTAACACACATATGACTGAGGGCATGTTTCAGGCATACCCACACACACATCAGACATGCATACAAGACACAAAGGTATGGCAACCCAGATGAGCTTTACCTGTGTACCATACAGTACTGTGTGTCAGTACTTACAAAACCTTATGGCTGAGGTATGTAATCTGTGAGGACTACAGGGAACACACAAAACAGCGGTTCCAAGCAATGTGGACATACACCATACTGTGCTGTTTAGACCTACAGCTTCAGGTAGTACTACAGTTCATACGGGATTTGGATTCACCAGCAGTACCAATCAATAAGCATATATGTACTGCTTTAGCCTACAATGGCACACCCCAGTCAACACCAAGGGACTACATCAGACCATATGCCATACTGCTTTTTCTGCCTAGCAATAGCATACACATCTTTTGCTGGGATCAGAGCTAGGATACAAAATACCATGACAGAAACAGTTTCCCACTAAGCTATCACACATATACAGAACTTTGACACATTCACCAACACATTCACCATCACACTCAGTCAACCTCACATCACAATTATTGCAACAAATACATGTGGGTGTGTATCGGTTCATATGTAGTTAATAGGCTATTGGCCCTAGGGCCTATAGAAGCTTAGCCATACGGTACCCTGGCCTTTGACACCCAGGTAATTTAATTTCATGTGCCCCTGTCGAGCAGAGCCACAGAGGTGATTCCTGGGGTATATTTCCTATCTCCCATCCAATCATCAGGATTATTCATGACGACTGCTAATGAGGAGCTTTGTTTGCTATTGATAGGTAGTTTGTTCCAGAGTATGGGATGTCTCTGAGATAGGAATCTATCCCTCCAGCATGTTCTGTTTATTGAGGTGACAAGGTTTAGGTCCCTAGAGTGTGTAGCTCATAGGGATTGTGATCTGTTTACGTGGATCATGTCCAACAGCTTTTTTTTTTTTTTTTGACAAAGTTTGACATAGCTTTGTATGTTAGGCAGAGGTCACCTCTGGGTAGGCGGTATGCGACACAGACTAGCTGTGGTTTTGTGAGACGGTCTGCATAGGGCATCTGTTTGAGGCCGGTAATACTCTTTGTGAGGTATGTCTGTGACCTTTCCAGTTGCTGTAGATGTCTTGTGAGGTACATACCAAATGGGGCATTGTACTCTATAATGGGTTTTATGAGTGATGAGTAGAGGGGAACACTGACCTATTTTTCCCTGGATGACACACCTTTTGTGATGAGGTGCACCACGTAGACAGATTACATGACTAGTGTGGCACTTTGATTATCAAAGGGGAGACTACTGTCCACCTGTGTCCCATGGTCTCTTATCACACTTTCGGTGTTAAGTAGACTACCACCTATGTGGTAGTTCATGGGTACAGAGTTGTTACCAAAAGGGATGCCAATGCATTTTCAACATTGAGCTTGAGTCCATGGCTTTGTCACCAGGCATCTGTCGCAGTAAATATGACCCTGTCTCTCTGCCTTATTGGCTGCAACACTGCAAACCTGACAAATCATACCCACAGCGTTTAACCACCACATGTCATATACCAGCACTGTATGCTGTCTTGTTTGCCACACACTACAACCTACATAGAAATATGCATATAACAACCTTCACCAACATATATATGTCCATCCTTCACAAACAGTTGCAGTATGTCCCTTACTCTATGCACATGTACAGATGCTAATATATCTGACACAGAAATATCTCTCCATATGTGTGTGCCATACACACACAAGGTCCACACTGTTGTAAGTCCGTGGACCTCATGGCTGACCTGTTGGGCCTTGCTGCAACTTGAACAGGTGTCACATGTGAGCACACAGTAATATTAGAGGGTGTATATATAGCTGCAAATGCTAGATTAGCATACTAGCCTGGTTCAGCAGTTGCCAATGCTAAGCTACAGATTAATATGACTATCATGCATTTGTCACTCTGTCACATCCATGTTTATATAGCTGTATGCGCTACTCCCCCAAACAGCCATTGTACACACTACTGTACAGAATACAAATAACATGGATCAGATGTTTGACATTTAATGCTGAGCCGAGCTACATACACAGTTGTGTCCCACTGCACACAGTTACACACTGATTTGTCCATGGCAGTAGTTATGCAGGGCATCTGTGCATAGATACGTACTACTGCCACATATGGATGATTCAAAGTATGTAGAGTACTCTTCAAAAACATCTACTACATGCCAATAAATACATATCTGTTACATACCTTTCCTTTGTATGTGTTTGTAGTTTTCAGTTTCGTATGTCTTTTTTTTTTCTGTTGATGTTGATGTCGGTGTCTGCCTGTCTGTCTCTCTCTCTCTCTTTCTCTCTCAATAGCTGCAATGGAATGATTGCATGTGTGGACAGCAAGTACAGCCTGCTTTTATAGGTATCTGCACATGTGCATGTGATGGCCTCTGCACCAATTGGTGGCCACCATTTGGTAATTGCATGCAGCCTGCTGTGTGGTAATTGCAGTACTGTCATAGCAACCCAATACTATAAATTGGTAAGTCAGGTAGGCGTAGCCCTTTCAGCTTTCCAAAGTGGGGCCCATGCTTGTTTGCTGTGGACACCGTTGTTTAAGTCAGAAGGTTGGTATACTTCTTATATCTGAAGCTAGGGGTGTAGAAAGTGATTTGAATGTTGTACTCAGACCTGAATGTTGCCACTTCCAGTACACACTTGTCAGTGTAGAATTGTACTCACCCCTCCAAATGCTAACACAAGATACATGGAAGTATGTACTTTCTTTTCTAATTATACAATTAACTGCCATACAAAAGTAGTTATTGAGATGTATTCTTTTGGCACATAAACTGTTTGTGAACTGCTATACTGTGAATATTAATTTACTCACTTCTGCACAGTTTGTGCTTTTTCTTGTTGACATTAGCACAGGATGCTCAAGAAAACTGGACAATTCCAGTACTGAATATACCTACCTACATCCTTGGTGGACCCTGAACACACAGGTATATTGTACATTTTGGTGGGGATTGTCCTGCTATGATACTGTGTGGGGCTTGTAAAGTGTTGTAACATTATTTACTGCTAGAATGGCTGGTTCTCTTATCGCAGTCATGTAATGCAATTCCACAACAACTGCTGGTAAAGTTCCACAGAACAGGTTTTGTGTTATGGCATTCCTATCTTTCCTTTACATTCACTCATTCTGATGCATGATATATCTATTTCAGCAACAACCTGCTGTATATCTACTGTGGTTTAGTGGTACTTCATGCGGTTTAGTGTGTCCAAGGTACAGGGTTCAAGACAGACAGAGGTGTTTTATTTTGCTGCTGAGCAGAACAAGGGCCCTCACATGCAGGGTGACTAAGGCACTTTTAAGTAGTTGTAAGTGGGTTTGCGTGGGTTTGCATGAAGCTTAGCAATGCTTAGCTAAGCACACACAAGTGCACACTTGCGCAAACCCACTAACTACTGCTTAAAAGTGCTTACTCCCGCTAACGCCCACGCTCATTTCTTTGAAAGAAAAGAAAATGGGGAGATAGGAAAGTGGTGAAAAAGGGGCACAAAGAGGAAAAGATAATAGGGAAAACAGCTTGGGATGTGCAGGATGGGTGTAAGGAAGGTCCATAGCTGCCCATTTCTTTAAGAGCAACAGCTGTGCATATGCAATAAATTTGGAGGGAAATATGAAACCTTCCACCCCTGAGAGAGGGATGAGGACAACAAAGTATGTTGTACTGCCAATTAAATATCAGTTTATTTGTCCAGCAGACATATGTGCAAAATGGGCAGCTATGTATGGGGCATAATTTTTTTTGGGGAACAGATTGCCCTTTTTTTTTTCAGGTGAGAGTGGAATGTGGGGTAGGGGAAGTAGGAATATTTGGGGAGGTAGGTTGGGGAGGTAAACAGACAAGACAAATAAGACGCATACAGGGGTGGAGTATGACATATGTGGTGTGTGAACACTATTGACGGGGAAGGATGTTTGGAAATCGCAAGCCCATGAGCCCACAGATGGCAACAATGGAACTGAGATCCACACCCATGGGCAGTCACCACTGCACCTTCACAGCCCAGAGGGTGGCTGTGCTGGGGGCTGCATAGGAAGGGCAGGCTCACCCGTGAGTCACTCCACTCATGCCTCAAGCTGGCGTAGAGGATCAGCGACTGAACGCTCGATCTCCCTACGTACCACAGCCCGGACCGTTCAGAGGGTGATAGGTGGTCCTCCTCCGGCCATGCTTGCATGGGGGGGACAAGCCCCATCCCCTGCAGCTCTTCCACCTGAAGGTGGCACAGGGCCAACGGAGGAGGAGGTCCTGGGCTGGGCACCAGACCTGCTGGTGCCAGGTGCCATCGCCAGCTGAGGTGGGACAGGTGGGTCCGCTGGGACCGGCCTTCCCATACATTCTATGTTTAGGAGGATTTAATGACAATATGGGTTGGTAACAGCCAACGGCATTCCAAATTAGTTGTAACAGCATGCAGTAGCATTCCCATTAATCCAACACACCAGAGTTCCAACAGTTGAACAGCAAGCATAACATATGCATATATAGAGCAACAGTGGACATTCCAACAGCATGCAGGATTGATTGGTGGCAACAGGCCACCAAGATTGTGGTATGTGAACAGGGCACATGCATCAAAGTAAATGCAGATATTCATAAACCAATAGGACATATGTCCCAACAAATGTTTTGAGATTAGACATACCCATTGAGGTGTGGAATTGCATTGTTTATGCACATACAGTAGGGTGTAAAAAGATACCTCCATTAACAACTTATATATACTTATAGTTTGCACTACATTCCTATTGACTGCAGGTGTATATCCCCTACATGTATTGTTACACTAGGCAATGCCCACTAAACTGTGAAATGCGTTTTGCTAGTTCTTTATATACCTGACCTGTATCTGACATACAAACTGTCTAGGATGCAGATGTTACTGCTACGTATTTATATATTTCATTTATATTTATATATCTACATATCTGGATGTGTTCAGGTGACATTATCAGTTATATTTTAACAGACCCCTACATTTCTAGCAGCACACTGACATTTCTGGGGAACACAATAACAAGTTACTCATGTGCCAGATTAACCTGTACATGCCGGCCATGAACCAACAGTTGAGGACTGTATATATGCTTAACAGCTACTGGCACTCCCTTCAACCACTTTATATGGGTCTCCCCAAGTGTGGGTTGACAGCGCTTAATACAACAGTACTATTTCTATAATGCAAGAGTACAACAATATATCGAAGAAAGTGACATGGACACACTCCAGGAATTATACCTTTATTAATTACATTGCACACTTTTCTAGAGGCTCTCTCATTTATTTGATATATCCGTGCATGCAGACGACTTATGCAAGACGTATTATACCTTTATTAATGGATTACAACACTCTTTTTCCAGCTCTCTCACTTATTTTATATAACAGTACATGCAGAGAAATTATTCAAGACTTATTATACCTTTATTAATGGGTTACAACACTCTTTTTCAGGCTCTCTCACTTATTTTATATAACAGTACATGCAGAGAAGTTATTCAAGACTTATTATACCTTTATTATTGGGCTACAACACTTTTTTCAGGCTCTCTCACTTATTTTATATAACAATACATGCAGAATAATTGCTAACCTGCCTGGTGGCACAGCCTTAGCAGCCTATCTGCATAGGCTTGCTGATTCGCAGAGCGGACACCTGCAGCTGTGAAGTAAATGAAGTGATATTTAGACATACCTATCCATAATATAGACTACAATAGCAATTCTTACATACTTCATTCCATGGCTACCTACTCAGTAGTGGGGCATTTTCCATCCCATGGGCCTCCTGTATCCACTGGTTCAGTCGGTCCTCCTTGCATCTCTTCAGGTCTGAGTAGTGATGTCTGACCTGCTCAACAGTCCGAGGGACACTTGTGGCACTGGTGAGATCATGTGCTAGATGGTTCCAGGTTTCCACTTTATATTCAGTGCCCTGGAACTGGCCCTGCAGGAGTCTCTCATCATGATTATGGACGAGGAGCCAAACCATTACTTTTGACTCCTCAGTGCCCCACAGTTGCACTCAAAATCGAGAGCCCTCTCCAACACCGGCCATGCTGACTGCAGATGGGAGCTGCAACCAGTTATGGCAAGTATTCCCGCCTATGGACCTTAAATATGCCTAATTTCCCGCACTTATTTGTGATTGGCCGGTTTTGAAAAACTCAGCTAAAAGCACACCTGCTTAGCAATGGGTAAACTTCCATTGAAATGTATGTGTGTGTTGAAAGTGCATGTATACAAAAAGCTGTCATGGCTTAGTGGTTTAGTACTGTGATTATGGTGCACAGCATCCTGGGTTCGAGGCCTGTCATTGCTTTTTATTTTACTACTGACCAGACTGGCTAGGAGGTGTGGCTGTGTTTAGCCGACTTTGCTCAACTTTGCCCAACGTTGCTCTACGTTGCTCGACATTGCCTGACATTGCCCGATGTTGCGCTAGTTAGCGTGGTGCGCAGCTACGCGCAAACATGTTTTGTTTGCGCTGGTTGGCACGATGCGTAGCTACGCGCAAAGCCATTGCACTAGTTAAAGCAGTGCTAAGCTATGAGCAATTATACTTAAATGTGCTTAATACTGGTAAACTTTGCTTAGCAGTGCTTCTTCATATTGCTTAAGATACGTTACTTATGCATTCATCAGTATGCATAACTATTTCACCTTCTTATATATATATATATATAAAATATCATTCACTACTACATAGGCCATTTCAATGCTTTTTACTAAAATTTAAAAGATAAATGTCAGGAATTATTTTTATATAAAGATTTCCTACAGAAAATAGAAAGGAGAGTGGTGGGACTCGAACCAGAAATGCCTCCTCTTTATGCAAAGGCTCTACCACTACGCTATTGATATTTGGCTTAATTTGCATATAAGTTTCTTATTATCCTCTTCGATGTCTAAACTGCTAACTATAGCTAAGCAATGGGCAAACCCGCGCAAACACGGGCAGCTATATCGGTAATAATAAAAAAAAAAAAAGTTTTACATTTTCTAATTGTACAGGTGCTTAGAACGTGGGGGAGTGTAGTGCTGGTTATGTATACATTTGAGCGGACTTGCTCATGTCAGTTGACATTTGCCGATTGAGGGACTTGCAGGGGCGTGGATTTTTGGATTGCTCGGCAGTCTGACATGCCCCCTGCACTCGTGCATGCTCCGTGTTAGCCTTAGAGTTAAGTCAGCACGCCCTCATGAATATGCATAGCGCACTGATGTCTTACTCTTAGGCTGCAGTTTCTGTGTAAGACTACTTTAGTCTTACACAGAGGATTAGTGAATCCTGGGGACTGTCTCCTTTAGTGAAACTGAGAGATAAACACAGTTGTAAAACAATTTACTTATTTTCTTAGAGTTTGCAAGTTAACTCTGTTCTTTTCCAGTAAGGTACACTGTGCTTACATTCTTGAAGCTCAGTACAGAACATACAGTTCAACAGATACTTCTGCACCAGTAGTTTAATATACACATGATATATAGTTTCTTCCATTTGTAAGACAAGCATATAAATCATATTAATATTCACACATGACGTGATTATTTACAAAATTCCAGATAGCTGGGCTGGCAGTGTTACATTTCTATATAAATCATATTAATATTTTCAAGTGACATATAATTATTTACAAAATTCCAGCTAGCTCGGTTGGCAGCATTTCAGTTTGTCACAAACTTATATCCAGTTTTAACAAATCTCAGCAAAAACAATGTACAACCTTCTAATTAAAATACATAATATGACCCTCACAGAGATGTCAGTTCATCCAAATTTCATAAAAAATCATACTGTGTTACTTTTATAAGTTTACTACATCATTAACTTATTACTTGTCTTAGGCATAATTTCTTCATCTTGGAAAATTAAAACATTCCTTGCCATAGATGAATCACTCTTACCTTTCATCTTCAGTGCACTTTTTGGTATATTTCTAAAGATATTCAGAAAATTAGTTTACAAACATGCTTTTTCAGTCATTATCAACTGTTGCCTACTTATTAACTCACAATACAGATTCTTCCCAGAATGATAACACTGCAGTAATTCCTCAAGCTACTGTTCATGTTTCACTTCATACCCAACAACCTGCCAACATTGAAAATAAGGAGAAAGTCCTTGCAAAGCAGAAACATTCAGCCAAAAATCCAGACATCTAACTAGCATAAAATTTTACTATCCAACGCAGAAATCTCCCAGCTTCCTTTAGGAATGTAGGATACTACTCAGGAACAGATTTAGTAAACAGAGAGCAATAAAAAATGATGGTAAAATATAATTTATTTTTTATTTATTTATTTTACATTTGTTGACCAGGATAGTCCAACTGGATGCATGTCCATTTTCAGTGGAGGTCCGGGGAGAAAAGCTCCAAGGATAAGCAGATACAGCATTACATAATACCAGCATTACATATTACAAACAGACTATTTACAGAGATTACATAAGTAAGCAAGTTAAACAAGTTCCACAGGTTACAGTTAATCCTGAGCACAAGTCAGGATTAAATTAAATTATACAGTAAACTGGTTAACAGATTTTTACACATTCTAGAGAGAGTTAGACAGGCTTGATACATTCACATAGCCAGTTAAGTGACAAATGTTGTTTGAGTCTAGTTTTAAATTGACCTAAGGTGGAAAGTAAGGTAATATCAGCTGGAAGAGAGTTCCAGGATCTACTTACAGAGTTTGCAAAGAGCGAATCACCGGCTGTGTTATTAATTTTGCTAGTCTGAATAAGTAGTTTGTTAGAGGATCAAAGCGGTCTAGGATTGTTATAGGGGGTGATAATATTTTTAAGTGCTGGAGTATTGTCCGGATTATAGAGGATTTTATAGGCCATAGTCAGTTGGTTATACTGGATTAGGCTGGGTAGTTCAAGCCACCCAAGCTGATTTAGATTGATGCAAGGATGTGTCCTAAAAGGCAGCCCAGTGGCAAACCTGGCAATGTGGTTGTAGCAAATTGAGAGTTTGTTAAGGACAGTCTTGTTTAAATTCGAGAGTAGAGGGGATGCATACAGAAGGGTTGAAAGAAGGTGAGAGCGAGCTATGGCAATTTTAGCTGGAGGGGTTAGGAAGGCTTTTATTCTGTAAAGTGACCCTAGTTTTTTATTGTTGGTTTTGATAGTTTGGTTAACATGTAGGTCAAATTTTAGATTATTGTCTATGATGACACCTAATAGTTTTGTAGATGGGTCAGGGGAGATTATTGTGCCATCATTTGATTTTATGGTAAAGATGAAAGCGGTAGACCTACGTGTTGGTGAAAATAACAGCATTTTAGTTTTTTTGGGATTTAGGATCAGACAATGTTCAGAAAGCCAGTTTTCTATTGTATTAAAGGTGGTCTGGGTAGCTGACCATAACTCTACTGGAGATGTGGCTGATCAAATCAGAGTAGAGTCATCAGCATATTGGATATAGCTGACTTTTGGGATGACAGTATAAAGGTCGTTAATGAAGATGGAGAACAGCAAGGGCCCTAGTATAGAGCCTTGTGGTACTCCAAGGGTGTTAGGTATAAGGTTATAGAGTTTGTTCTGACTGAGGACAGCCTGCTGTTGACCATTCAGGTAGGATTGAAACCATTGGAGGGCTCCAGTATCTAGACAGAATGTTTGCAGGGTGTGGAACCATATCGATTGCCTTGGAAAGATCCAAAAAGAGGGCTGAGGATATATAATTATTGTTGCAATTATGGTTTATGGTGTTAGTAAAGGCTAGGAGGGCTGAAGTAGTGCTGTGATGAGGACGGAAGCCATGCTGAGTGTCTGCCATAAGGCGATTTTGGATTAGGTGGTGCATGAGTTGTCTATGAATACATTTTTCCATAATCTTTGCAAGTGGAGAGAATATAGCTATTGGCCTATAATTGGAGAATTCAGTAGAGCTGCCTCCTTTGTGAAATGGAATTACATAGGATATTTTCCAGATGGTGGGAATTTGAGCTTCTACTATGGTTCGATTGATTAGTATTGAGACGGGGTAAGCAATAGCATCAGCTGATTTTTGTAGGTACTCGACAGGGAGTTGATCGCAGAAAGTGTAGTGGGTTTTAATTTTTTGATGAAGGTACTGATAAGTGAAGTGGCGACTGGTTGGAAGCTGAACGTGAGTAGTTTTCTAGGGGTGCTACTTTCAGGACCAGGGGAGCTAGGAGGTAGTTGGCTAGCTAAGGCTTGAATTGTCTCAGTAAAGAATTGGTTAAAACTATCAGAAACATCTTCAGGGGTTTTATCAATATTAGCAGCAGGGATTGGGGTTGAAGTTTGTCCAGGATGTAGTAGATTATTTAAACCTGCCCAAAACTTCTGAGGGTTATTTTGATTTACTGTCTGTAAATTACAGTAGTATTGTTTTTTGTCTTGTAAAATTGATTTTTTAGTTTCGTTCCTGGATTGCCTGTATTTAATGTGATCTTGAGGGTCTTTAGAAGAATGCCATAAACCCGTGCTTTGTTTCTACGGGTAATTTTGAATTTAGACTCTATAGAAAGCCATGGTGCAGTTTTTGCCTTGGTTCTCTTTGAACGAACAGGTGCATGCAAATCAAGGATCTCAAGGAATTTGTTGTTAAAGTATGCTGCTGCTTCCTCTAAGGGGAGGTGTTTTAGAATAGACCAATTACATGAGTTTAGTTCTTGTTGGAATTTGGCAGGGTCAAAGTTTTTATTGTTTCTAACCTTTCTGAGTAAGGGTTGTTGGGAATTAATGGTTTTGTGCTTAATTACATATGTGAGAAGGTGATCGCTTAGGCCATTAAGGAGGGTACCAGAGGTGTACAACTGGGGGTGACTGTTTATGAGTACCCAGTCAAGTATACTTTCTTTTTGGTTGGGTTTACCTATCCTGGTAGGGGTGGATATGATTTGTGCAAATGCATGCAGGTTAATATGGGTGGTTGGGATTCTGAGGAACAGGTGCCCCAGTCTATGTTAAAGTCTCCAAGTAGTAGGGTTTCTTTGGGGTAGTGACATGACAGCCAGTGCATGATATCTTCAAATGTAGATATATTGTTACCTGGGGGAATGTACATACAGATGATATTAATGCATTTATTTTTATTAAGTTGCAATTTGGTGGCAATAATCTCTGAGTTATTAATCTGAGGAGGTTGTATTACATCTATGGTGACATTCAACTCAGATGTATAGAGTACAGCTACCCCACCCCCCTTCCTCGAAGCACGATCCAGCCTGTGTATGTTCTACCCAGGTGGTAACACTTCATTGTCTTTAGTGTTAGGTTTTAACCAGGTTTCAGATAAACAGAGAATCTCAGGGGAGTGAACATCCAGAAGTGCATGCAATTCATGTACCTTGTTATTAATGCTTCTAATATTGAGATGACAGACTAGGAGAGAGTTAGTTGGCCTATTAATTGTAGGTTTGTAGCTTAGATTGCAAGTAGAGGGGGTAAGTGTATCTGATGTGAGTGGGCCAGGGCTGGGGTGAATATCACCACCAAGTATTAGGTTGAGTCTATACTTGGTGATGAACTTCAGGAATTTGTTTATTAGTTTGTGGTAGTGTTTGGATCTAGAGCTAATGTGCCTAATGTGTCTGGGGTTGAGATGTTGATAGACTGAACAAGACAGGATCTTGTACTGTAAGTATGGTTGAAGGTGGAATGATTTACAGCTGGGGTGATAGTATGGCCTTTTGGGACCTGAAATCCTGTGAGAAACTGGTTTTCATACAAGGTAAGAGGTATGGTGTGAACAAGAGGGGTAGTAAAGAGGAATATATCATTATCTGTGATTCAGCTAGTGAGTTAAGGAACTGTTTTACCTGGTGATGCAACACCAGAAGATAGGATGGTGCGCTGACGTCTTACTCTTAGAACTGGATATAAGAACATTATCAAACAGACACTGTAAAATCTACAGGCTTTAATGAGCTGTATTGCAAAATTATACCACACAAGGTCATGTACTTTTGCTTAAGAAAATGAAGGACTGTAAGATGTGTGTCCTCATTCTTTAAATTATTGTTGCCAGTAGTATGTTGGTGATGTACTGTGGTTTATTTGTACCGTACAACTCCAAACCTACATGTAATGAAGAGGATTTGGAAAATTGCATGGAGTTAATCAAGCCTAAAAACATGGATATATCTCCAAAAATTAGGGGTATTCTGTATATGCATAAAGCAGGCCTGAAATTAGGAATGTTCCTCCAAAAAAGGGAGAATTGGGATGTCTGTTATATTCATCACTGTTAAAGGCCTGCTTACAGAGGTTGTTTTCAATAATCTGATTGAAACAGTCAGCCAAGGTTAATCATCCTTGCTTGTAAGTGCATGTCTCAAGCATTAAAAGTCAAGCAAGTTTAGAGATCTAATTAAACCTTGCCAATGTCCACCCTCATGGTGTATCTCCAACTGCAAGAAACTCAAAACAAGTCAGGCCA
The DNA here is from genome assembly GCF_019279795.1 of Protopterus annectens. Classification (NCBI taxonomy): domain Eukaryota; kingdom Metazoa; phylum Chordata; order Ceratodontiformes; family Protopteridae; genus Protopterus; species Protopterus annectens. The sequence continues at coordinate 87,004,895 of NC_056741.1, forward strand.
TGATTGAATTTGACGATGGCAATTCAGTTGACAAGTCTCATCTTGACAGAATGCATGAGTGTCATTCTATCTGATAGTTAAAGGCAATTTGTTCCAGTGCTGGGGTAGATTTGGGGTAAAATATTTACTCTTCCAACATATTTTAATACATGTTGGTGGAGATATAAATCCTTAGTCTGTATATTTGCAGAGCTAATTGTTTTGTGGAGGTGTAAGACATCAAAAATGGTTTGGCCCTTTATGGCACATAATGCAAAACATAGATCACTTAAGTCTATAAGAGACAGTATAGGGAAAGCCCTTCCAGTCTGTATTGGTAGCAAAGAGGTTTTTAGATAAATATTAAGAACTACTGCAGCCTTTTTGGCTGTGAAATGTGACTGGATAGTTACATATCAATGAGGGCATTGTACATTATGATTGGTCAAAGTTGAGCTGAATATAGAAGGATGACACTGTCTGTTGACGTACGTAACAGGCATTTAGAAAAAAAGGGAAATAAAATCAGTTTGTCTAGAATGCAGGATTTCCTAAATACTGAGGTTACATAGTAGTCAAAGGAGAGGGAGCTAAAGGTGAAAGCTCCACCCTGTTGTGTCAGTTTAGAGGTGGTTACTGGTAATACTGAAAGTAAGTAACATATTATAGATATTTATTAAATGTGACAAAATTGCACTGTTTTGCATTTAATTTTAATCTTTTTTTCAGTACACCATTGACATATAAGGCTTATTTTGTGTCTACTTATTCTGTAACAGTGGTAACTCTCAGCTTACAGCCATTGGCAAATTTAGTTATCTGCAAGTGTGGGCTTACATTTTGGAGTATGAAGAAGTACATGCCAGAAAGGCTGCAGTCCAGTGCTGAGCTCTGAAGTATAATTCTGGTCACCTTCCTATTATCTAAAGGCCACATCCCACCTTAACTATCTGGGTTCTATCTTTCTAAACAGTAAACTTTAACAAACTTCACTATAAAAATATAACAACAGTATATAAACATTAGTCATTACAGAAGTGACTTGTTTGACAAAATGTAGTAAACAAACTGACAAAACATTAAACAGATTTAGAGACAATACACCCACATTCAAAAATTGTGATTGTAACATAAAAGAAAAAAAAAAATAATATTTTTGAAATGTTGTCACATGAACACAGCTTTCATATCATTTCCAAAGCTTGTATTTGTAGACAGATAACAATGTCTCAGCATCCATCATTCATGTCTTCTAAGAGCTAAAATTATATTCATAAAAAACGGAAGTAGAAGTTGAAGTTGGTATAATTTTTAACGTGTTTAACTTACAATCACCCTTGATCATATCCTTGAAACTGCAGGGCACAGCCATATCAAGCATAGATAACCAGCATTATTTGCAGCTTACCTCAAACAAGATGTGTTCCTCTCCATGCCCTTTTTCAGTAATACGATTTGAGCAACATACCAGAGCTTTATTGTCTTAAATTGCATAAAAGCTATAGTGGAAGCTTGAATGAAATACATCCATAATGTTGGAATATTCTTCCATTTCTCCTCAGGAATGGTTTTACCCATCATATTTTCCTATTTAATTAGCAAAGAAGTCTGCCAATAGGCAATTATAGCTTTAGGGAGGCTGTATGTAGTCTAAAGTACAACCACTGGTCATTCTCATCCTCTGCACCATTAAGGTATGGGCCACCTCTACGACCAGCTAATGACTGCAGGTACAGATACTCCCACATATTAAGGGTACCCTAGGATTCGTTGTTGGTGCACTGTTGAAATGGGACAAAGGACATGAAACTTCTCAACAATAATGAATACTATTCAGTTGGTTGGAAATTAACCCAAGATAAGGGGATGACCATCGTCAAATCAAATTCCCCTTTTCACATTTTTTCTACATGAAGTTGGGGTGTTGCATCAGCTGTTGCTGTCTCTTTCAATTCAGTGCCACTTTCCTACAATCTCTGATAGTCATGCCCGACTGTCACAGATTTTCTCTTACATAATCCATTCAATATGCTGAGTGCCCACTTTTCCTTTTGCCTTCTTCCTGTCTGTTCCAAATTTTCTTCATAAGATTGGTTTCTGTCTTCTTGAACATGTGCCTTAACTCTAGTAATCTGTTCTCTTTGACCTACTCTTAATTGAAGCTGCTTGGACTTCTGCTCTGACGTCCTCATGTCTTCATCTCTCTCACATTGTGTATCTTATCACCTGTCTCAGGCACTTCATCTCCATCACTTCTGACTTCCTCAGTTTCTCTGCCTTTTCTCCCCAGGTGTCTGTACCATACAGTAGCACTCTGGTCACATCACTGTTTTGTTACCTTATGTTTCAACTTCTTTGGTATTCTTATAGGTTCATAGGTTCATACTAGGCTATCTGCCCTAGGGCATTTATAAGCCTAGCCAGAATGTGTTTGGCTTTCTCCACCCATTTTAAATTTATTTTACTATGCCCTTTTTCGAGGTTAGTATATCGTGCCTCTGTCTAACAGTGACACAGAAGTGATACCCGGGATAAACCTACGATCTCCCATCCACTCATCAAGATTCCTCTTGAAGAGAGTCAATGAGGGAGTCTGCCTAACCTGGACTGGGATTTTATTCCAGAGTGAAGGGAGCCTCTGGGTTATGAATCTGTCCCTCCAGTATGTCCTATTTATTTCAGTGCTGAGGTTCAAGTCTCTCGAGCGCGTAGCTCGATGGGATTTGGATTTTCTGAGGTGCAGCATGTCCATTAGTTCCGGGTTGGACATGGCTTTATACGTCAGGCACATATCGCCTCTGAACAGGTGGTATGCCACTGAGTAGAGCTGGAGTTTCTTTAACCAGGCAGCATATGGCATCTGTTTGAGCCCTTTGATCCTCTTGGTGAGGTACTTTTGGGGTCTTTCCAGTTGCTGCAGGTGTCTGGTAAGGTACATCCCAAAAGGGGCATTGTACTCAATTATGGGCCTGATGAGGGATGAGTAAAGAGGCACGATGGCATCCCCTGATCTAGATGTGAATCCCTTCATGATTAGGTGGGCTATATAAAATGTTTTTCTAACCACTTTGGCCATGTGGTTGTCAAATGAGAGATTGCTATCAACTTGGGTCCCCAGGTCCCTAATTACTTCTTCTGTACTTAATAGATTACCACCTATGTGGTGATTTGTGGGCACTTTGTTTTTGCCAAAGGGGATGACTATACACTTTTTGGCATTTAGTTTGAGGCCATGGCTCTGGCACCAGTTGTCTGTTTCTATGAGGCCCTTTTGGAGGATGCTTGTGTCGGCTGGAGAGTCGATTATGGCACCCAGTTTGCAGTCATCTGCGAACTTGGTCAGCCACAATCCTTCCGTGTTGGCCTGTACCTCCGAGAAATATATACCGAACAAGAGAGGTCCCAGGACTGAGCCTTGTGGGACACCACTTGTAACTGGTTTGGAGTCTGACATGGCTCCAGCAATTCTAACCATGTGGGTTCTGTCCTTGAGCCAATTTGCAATCCATCTAGTGACATAGGGGTTTATATTTAAGCTGGTGAGCTTATCTATAATGCCCGAGTGGGGTATTGTATCAAAGGCTTTGGCGAGGTCCAGGTAGGCTGTGTGGACCACCTTTCCCTCGTCAATGGCCTTGGTGACTGTTTCAAAGAAATCAACCAGGTTTAAGAGGCAGGATCTGCCCTTAACAAAGCCAAACTGGGTAGGATCCAGTGTTTGTAGGTCCCCAATATCTTTATTTATGAGGTCCATGATGATCCTTTCCATAGCTTTGCAGACCAAGCTAGTCAGGCTTATGGGGCGATAGTTTCCAGGATCCGTTGAGGCACCACCTTTATGGAGAGGGACCATTGTTGCTGTGCGCCACTCTTTGGACACATATCCTGTAGTAAGGCTGAGATTGGACAGTAGTTTTATGTTTGGGTTTAGCTCTTCTTGGAGTTCATGTAGGACGTAGCCCGGGACACCGTCTGGTCCCATTGATGCTGTGTTTTTTGCTTTGGAGAGGGTGGCTCTGAGCATCTGAGATGTCAGGGGGGCAGCACTCTGCTGGGATAGATAATTGCCCTTTTGGTGGGGAGTGGGGGGGAGAGAAGTTTGCGCTGAACCTGTCAGCTAGGATGTTGGCAATGTCTGTGGGTTCGGTGTATTTTTTGTCATTTTGGGCTAATTCTGAGCATATCTGGGAATTACCACCCAGGTTCCTAACATAAATAACGAAAGCCTTGTGATTATCCTTAGTGTCCTGTGCAATTTTTCTCTCGAAGCTGGCCTTAGACAATTTTATGTGTGCCTGTAGTTTTTTGCTAATACTGATCAGTGATGCCTTCCCTTTTTGGGATTTTGCTCTATCATTTAGTAGCTTCCTCCTCATTGTATAGCTTGTTTATGGCTGGGGTCCACCAGACAGGATGTCTGCCTTTGGAGGATTGGGTCTTGGTTTTATTTGGGATCGCATGATCCATGCATTCCTGAAGGTGTTCATAGAATGCGTTTATAAAGGATTCTGTGGTCTGGGCCGTATTTTCCACAGGCCCAGGGGCTTTGAAGGATTCCACCTCAGTTTTGAGGAGTGTGAAATTTGCTTTAGAGAAGTTTTTCACTGTGGTTTTCTGGGCAGGGGGTGGGATCGGGATGTGAATATCCAGTGAGATTAGTTTATGGTCTGATCTTACCAGTGAGGGATACACTTCTGGTCTGGAGCATAGAGTCCCCATGTTGGTGATGATCAGGTCCAGTATGTTTTCCCCTCTTGTGGGAGTGGAAACAAGTTGTTCCATAGCATTTGAGTTTATAAATTCTAGGAACCTTTGGGCTAGGGTGTTGGAGCTAGAGTAATGCTCCCAGTCTATGTTTGGGTAGTTGAAGTTGCCCAATATAATGGTGTTTGGAGAGACCTTCATATTTTCCAGTGTTCTCAGGAAGGCCGAGTGGGGTTCCTGGGTTTGGGAGGGTGGTCTGTAGCAGGCTATAAACTGGAAGGCAGTTTTACCCACTGTTGGCTGCACATGGATAGTCTCTGATGCTTCGTGCTTTGCCACCAACCTGGAGGTGTGGGTATCTTTGATGAATATCGATACTCCCCCTCCTTTTGTGGTTCGGTCCAAGTTTTGGGGCCGAAAAGCATGGTATGAGGTATAACCTGGTAGTGCTGGGGTGCTCTCGGGAGCCCTGAAACAGGTTTCTGTTACTGCACAGATATCGATGTTCTCCATGCTAAGGAGAGTTTCGAGTGTGTGCATCTTGAGGTTTAGACTGCTGGCATTGAGTAGCATTACTCTTAGTTATTTATCCCTTGTGATACCTATGGAGGTGGGTTTGTCTTTTGAGCCTTGCCTAAAAAAGGCACTATAGGGGTAGCAAGAGCCTTTGCCAATATCCGAAAGCCCAGGGGTGACATGTGCAAGCCGTCCCTAGCGAAGCATCGTGGCTTGTCGAGCATATCATCCCAAGCTGACAGGCATTGGATCCCCTTTGAATGACACCAGTACTTAAGCCAGTTGTTGAAATTGATCATCTTGTCTTCATATTGTGGCATCATTCTTGGTGAGGGTAAGATGCTACTCAAGGTCAGGGTCATACCGGCCTGGGCTACATGCTCAGAGAGCTCCTTTATGTCTCTTTTCATGCAGTCCAGGGAGGTACGTCTCAGGTCATTCACACCAGCATGGACAATGACTGAGTCATATTTGTACTTGCCTTGGAGTGACCTGAGTGCTTGTGTTATGTGGCGGATCCTAGCGCCCGATAGGCTGCTCACCGTGACCCTCTCCTTGTTCAGCCTGGTGAGCAGGACGTCAGTGTGCCTGACGATAGAGTCACCTATTACAAGTGTATCAGGTGTGTTGTTTAGTCTTAAGGGCTGTGACTGTTCGGCACACTGGCTTTGTGAGATATGTGTTGCACGTGTTTTGTTTTGGGGTAGCGGCTGCTTGGGTGTCTGCTTTGGAGGTCTCTGCTGCTTCGGCAGATCTTTATTTAGAGCCTTTGAGTATGTTTTTGTGTGATTATGTGTTTGGTTTGCTGTCGTGGTAGGTCTATGTGAGACTGGAATTGTAGTGGGTGTGGTTTCCTTCTCCTCCTGACTGGTTATGCCAGTACTGAGTTGAGAGAGCTTAGCCTCCAGTTTGGCTATATAGTTGCATCTCTTCCATGTGTTGGAATTTGTTGGGAGGAGGAGAGGGTTGTCTGTGTACATGAGGCAGTTGTAACATTGCCTCAAGATTCCCAGATTCACCAGCTGGACCAGAGATGAGATTGACAACTCACCTTTGGACATGCTAGAATAATATTGGGAATTCCTTAATAATTGAAAACCAGGGCCAGTGGGGAGTGATGGTGTAGTGCTTTTAATTTTTAGTGCTGACATATAATTGCTTTAGTGAGCAAGTGCCAGGTAACTTAAGTGCAATGTGTTACAGGTAACTTAAATGCAAAAACGACAAACAGTAACTTTCTTTCAAGTGAAACAAGGAAATAAGTACAGTAAGCAATGCAGATATCACTAGTGATCCACAGAAGTGCTGAGGAGCCGCATATTAGGTGGAATTAGCGTTCCAGGGAAATAACAAGCAAACAAACAACAAGCATATAAACAAAGCTAGATTCAACAGGCCTGGATCTAGTCTATGCTACAGCAAACAAGGTGTACCAATTTCAGTAAGATACAGTTCAAATATTCAGGTACTATAAACCTTTAACCAGAAATTCCCAGCTCAGAAGGGCAGAGTCCAGCCTCTTCTCCCACAAGAGTGCAGACCACAAACCTTCTTAATGTAAAATAACTGGCCTGAAGCCCAAGTGCGTAAAATAGAACTAATACACTGTAAGGGCTCTCAATCAGCAGTTCCCAACTTAGAAGGATGAAAGCTACCTGTCCTGCCACCACAGTGTATGCCACAAACCTTCCTAATGTATAACAACTGGTCTGAAGCCCAAGTGCTTAATCCAAAAGACTTAGAATGATAGCTACACTTTAGTCAAGTTACTACCAAGCAGTAATAAATACAATTGAATACTTTAGAGAATGCCTGGATTAGTGCTCAAGTTACACAAACAAAGCTAGATCCAGCAGGCCCGAATCCAGTCTATGCCACAGCAAACAAGGCGCACCAACTTCAGTAAGAAGCAGTTCAGATATGCATGCACTATAAGCCTTTAACCAGAAATTCCCAGCTCAGAAGGGCAGACTCCAGCCTCTCCTCCCACAAGAGTGTAGACCACGAACCCTCTTAATGTAAAATAACTGGCCTGAAAGCCCAAGTGCTTAAACCACAATTAATACACTTTTAGAATAACAGACTAATTATTATTAGTTAAATTAATAATTATTATTTTAGAATAATGTTCTCTCACACACTACCCCTGACACCATGTGCCAGTTTGCTGCATCCCTCTGATTCCAGCTTGGACAGCCTCATTCAGACTTCCCTTTTCATCAACCACCGATCCTAGATACTTGAAGCTGTTCCTCTGTTCCGCTATTTTCACTTCTCATTTCTCACTTTCTTCTGATTTCCTCCATTTGCTGCCATTGCAACTTTCTTATTTGTGTTTGCTTTCATCCTGTGTGCCTTCAGTTTGGCATTCCACTCTACTATCATTATCTGAAGTTCCTTTTCAGAGTCTAGGTGTAATGCCACTTTATCTTCATACAGCAACATTATTTATCTGTCGTTTCCATAGTCCATAACCAGTATGAACAGCATTTGGCTCAGAGCTGAACCGTAATGCACATTCACTCTGACCAGGAACCTCTCTGTGAGGCAAAACACTTTTAGCACTTATGTCACTGGGTTATTGTACTTATCTTGTGCTAATTATACCAATGTTTCTGGGACTCCAAACCATAACAGTACTGCTCGTCGCCTGTTGCTACTTTATACCACTCTATGTATTTATCTATTAATCACCCTCTTTAGAACTTTCAAACAATGTGGCAGGAGTTTAATACCTCTGAACTGCCCACAGCTGTCAATGTCCCCTTTGTTCATGTACACTAGCATTAGTATGGGCCGGATTTATGAAGGCTTGCATGGAGTTTAAGAGTAGTGTAAGACAGCAGACAGCCAATATGTCTGCCGAGCGATCCAGCAACAGCCGGCAGGGGCATGCATGAGAGCTTCAAAAGCTACCCTTGTACGGACAGTGTTATGGTTTGCAAATTACCTCATTTGCTGCTGAAAGCTATGCAAATGAGGTAAATTTGCGATCCAGGAAACACTAACCTGTCCATGGAAGAGTAGTGTTATTTGTAGAAATGTACTCAGTTGGTAACGGAGTACCGTTCTGCAAATAGCTAAACAGAGCAATGACAGCTCCAAATAAAGGATGCATCTAGTTGAGGAAGCATGCCAATAGCCAAATATAAGGCGATTGGCATTTGCAAATGTTGTAAATCCTTAAAATCCAGTTTTTCCCCCCCTGATCGCTGATCTTTAAGTGTAGCGCAGCGGTGCGCAAAAGTGCTGCGCGTTAAATAAAATGAAAAAAAGTGAAAAATAGCCACAAATGGGCATTTTCACTAAAAAGCTTGTTTTGCCATGCAGGTGAATGGCAGGCTGAAAACAACATGGCCACTGAGTAGTGGTTGCTAAGGGGGGGAAGCTCAGTGTGAGAGATGTAACCAAGCATTAGTAGGCAATCCTAGGCAAATGAGGATAAGGATAGTGAATCCCAATTTTCCCAGGCATGTGAGCTATGTCCCTAGAGTGTTAAGTGTAGGAGTAGAGGAGTAGTAGAGCAGAAGATAGGTGACATCATGAGGGGGTATGTCTGAAAGACTGTAAGCTGATTGGAGCACAGTGGCTTGTGTTTGCCCTGAGTTGCTCAGGATTGCAAGAGGCGTGTCTACAGTTGTCCTAGCTGAAAACAAGAAATCAAAGGTGTACGCTGTGGATATATCTGAAATTCCTTGCAAACGGGCACACAGCGTGTGTGTGCATGTCACGGCCGGCCTTAGGCATAGGCGAACTAGGCAACCGCCTAGGGCGCCGTACAGGCAAGCCTAGTAAAGGGCACAGTTTGTCTTCATTTATTTATTTATTTTAATTAATTTACTTGTTTTATTATGCAAATGCATAATAAGAAAAGTACATTAATTAAAATGAATAAATAAACCATAGAGCGCCAGAATCATAAAGCGAGCGGTGAGTGCCCTTCCACTTTTAAACCTGTAGTGTGGCCAATCAACAACTACTTAAAAAAAATAAAAAAATGCTTCACTCCACCTTTCAGGAGAAATATATGCGCATCATACATGTACGCCAACACCACTGATGTAAAGACGTTCTGTGGTGGCGCGCGGAAATTAAACTAGCACTTCAAGATAGGGATTAATTCCGTGTGGATACATGTGGCCATTTCGTTTAAAAAGGAGGTAAGTAAGTGTATTTGTGTGTGTGTCTGTGTAGTTTAAACCAGGTTACTGTATGCGAGAGAAAGTATGTGTGTATGTATATAGAATTTAAATTAGTCGTTCTGTTTGAATGAGACAGAAAGTGCATGTGTTACTGTGTAAGAGAGTAGATGTGTGTAGGAATGGAAGGTGTGTGTCTGTGTGTTGTATGAGAGAGTACGAGTGTGTGGAATTTAAACCAGTTTAGTTTTTGTGTGAAAGAGAATGCATGACAGTAACGCTTAACACCTTAGCACTCCCTAGGAGCTGTTAGCACTAGTGCTCATCAGTTGTGCCCAGGGAAAGGTTAGCCCATTAGTTAGTAGGAAGGGGCTATTAGCAGTAATGTTTACCAGCTCAGCACTCACTAGATATAGCAGGGAGACATTAGCTTCATTAAACAGGTATCGCAGTTACAGTTCAGTAATTCAAAAACAAGTAGTGTTGCCATGGAAACCATTTATAGAAGTTAGTAATGGCAAGGCTTAAATGCCGCCAGTTCCTCCATGCTATGCACACCATAGGGGAAAAAGCAGGACCATAACCTCTGCACGTGGGCGACACTGTTCTGAATTCCTAGAGTACAATTAACAGACGTAAATACGCAAGTTCCAGGTTTGTTATAGATAGGCATTTTATAAAACAGTGAGGTTTTACTGTTTAATTTTCTTTTATTTTGTTTAGTTTTTATTCACTAAAGGGTACACGCTGAGGATTAACTAGGAACAGAAAAAACGAGTAGGACTATATTCTTTTCCACGAGGGCAACGCACATGCAGCCTCATGAAAAAGTGAAGTTTTACTGTTTAATTTGCTTTTCTTTTTGTTTTGTTTTCAATTCACTAAAGGGTACACGCTGAGGATTAACTAGGAATAGAAAACAATGACAAGGGGGACTATATCCTCTTCCATGTGGGCAATGCAGTAGTGATAGCTAGAAGTATAATATAGGCGAGCAAGTCACTGGATTCACTGCATCTGTAGAATTGCTTCAACCAGTTCAAAGCCTTGATGGCTGGACACCCATAAGATGAGTGGGAGGACAATAATCCCTAAGAGTGGGTAACGCTATAGTAGTGCACTTCTGGGTACAAGGATACAGGCACAAAATCATTCGCTCTAGTGTCTTGAAAGTATATATGCCGGTTAAACATGAAATAGCTCTAAGAGGAGTTATACATCCAACCCACAATTAAGACTAATATTCAGTAACAAATACACAACAGAACAAATAGGTCACAACTTGCAGCAGCTGCCAAGGTCACTAGGGCCAGGATAGCACAGCAGCAGGGGACAAGTCCAGAAGAAAAGAAGATGACACCACTGATGTGTGCTGTTTCGTGAGACAGTAGGTGTGTTTGTGTGTGTGTTTATTGCTATGTGACAGAAAGCAGCTGCGTGTATGCAACATACCTCTCAACTGTCCAGATAAAATTTGTAGTTCTGTGATTTGCCACTTAAGATAATTATAAATATATAATATATATAATGAAGATAATTATAAATATATATAATATATAGCTAGTGTTTATAATGTTTATACATATATATCTATATATATATATATATATATATATATATATATATATATATATATATAGGTAAACTTAATTCTCCACCAACCAGATCCATTTCTATGAATGTGGGTTTTCATGCCGTTTCACTGAATGTGGGTTTTCATGCCGTTTCACTGAATGTGGGTTTTCATGCCATTTCACTGAATGTGGGCTTTCATGCCATTTCACTGAATGTGGGCTTTCATGCCATTTCACTGAATGTGGGCTTTCATGCCATTTCACTGAATGTGGGCTTTCATGCCGTTTCAATGAATGTGGGTTTCAAGGGCAGAGAAGTTTACTGCTCATGTTAAGTCTGTTTTAATTGTGAGACTGTTTGTTTAGCAAATGACTATCTGTGTTTGTGCTATTTTATTTCAATATCTGTAATCATTGTAGAAGCAAATAATAGAACAGTATGCATGGTAACTGGTGAGGTAACCAAATAATGGAACATTGGAATGGCTGAGGAGGGGGCTGCTGCTGGGGATTGCTACAGGAGGGGCTGCTCTGGGGTGGCGGTCTATTACCCTTCCTAGGACCCTATTTGACCATGATCTGGCTCTGGTATTTCACGTAGAAAATACATATGCAAAGGTAGCTGCAGTTTAACTACATTACAAGGTATCTTTCTTCTGATGTATTTAAGTAATTTTAAGTAAATGACTGGAATGGCTTTCTTGGGGAATGACCCAGTCAGTGGGTGTGGCTCAAATAGGGGTATTTCATGAGTGTGGTGTGGGTTCGGCTTAAGGGGCGCCACAGCACTACTTCGCCTAGGGCGCCATTTCGGCTAAGGCCGGCCCTGGTGCATGTGCACGCATGTGCGCTTGTTTGTGCGGCGCTGCCCCTTGTGGAAACAGAAAGGGAAAAGGAAGGAAAAGAAGTAGTAGAAAGTTAACCAATGAGAACTAGCAGAGCTGCCAGGTGAAATATATCAGAATCAGCCAAATACACAGGCAGTAGACTAGCCCAGCCCAGCATTTTAAACTCTGCAAAGAGCAGTCTACCCTGTTTTTTTTCCCAAGAATTCTGCAACACTGCAGTATACAAAGAGTGAAAACTTAAAAAGCTTAAGTCAGACAAAATGTTAGGGGCTGCTATTGCTATCATAAACCAACATGTGCAAGCTGCTGAGGGTGGTGATTTTGTGAATGCTGCTGAGCAACCCACAGTGAGGAGACGGAGAAGAGTGTACAGACCCAGGGTAACCTACCAGGGGCTACATGAGCTGGAGATAGTGGAGCACTATAGAGTGGACAGAGACCTCCTGCAGCAAATTGTTGAGCTGTGCCAGCCACACCTCACACACAGAACCAACAGAGGGGAACCCATCCCAGTGGATACCAAAGTATGTGTTGGCCTATGAATACTAGCTAAAGGAATCTTTCAGAGACCAACTGGTGATATGATGGGGGTTTCACAGGCATCAGCATCCCGGGTACTGCACCAGTTCCTGGATGCCATGTCAGCACATGTCAGTGAGCACATATATTTCCCCAATTCCAGTGAGGCATTGGCCAGCAATATGCATCTTTTCCACCAAATAGCAGAATACCCTGAGGTAGTGGGTGCAATAGATTGCACGCACATACACATCAAAGCACCACCCGGTGAGCAGGCTAGGGTCTACATCAACCGCAAGGGCTTCCCCTATCAACTGCCAGGTCGTGTGTGATGCCCAGGGCATAATAATGAATGTGTGTGCTGGCTGCCCTGGAAGCTATCACGATTCCCACATCTGGCATCTGACACAGCTGTACCAGAGATTTGCCAATGGGGACATCCCTGATGGTCACCTAGTGGGGGATGCTGGATACGCACTGGAGCCGTGGCTGATGACACCCATCAGAAATGCACTCACACCCGAACAAGAACTCCATAATGAGGCACACGCACAAACAAGAAACAATGTTGAGCATGTGTTTGGGATGCTCAAGTCATGGTTCCGGTGCCTGGACACATCTGGTGGAGCCTTGCAGTACTCACCAACTACATGTACCCAAACTGTCATGGTATGTTCCATGCTACACAATATGATCCTGTGAAAACAGCTGCAGCAGGAACAGCATGGGGCAGGGCCAAACAGCCCCCCACCATTGCCAAGGTCTGCACAGGCACAGCGTGACTCGGAGGAGGAACAACCTGAGCCTGCCCCCGTAAGCAGAAAGAGGCATGCCCAGTATGCCTTGGCCTTTGCAAAGAGGCAACGCATAGCACACATACTGACCGAGTAGAACCCTGGAAATGACACCTCTCTCTGACTCACACATACAATAAAAGGGATGCCTAACTTGACACTACCTGTTTTCAAACATGTATAGGAAGTGTACTATGTGCATCTGACATAGGCAGCCCTGCAGCACCACCTGAGGCATGATTGCCCTATTTTAAGCAATATAAAGCAGTGCTAAGCACATTTTACCACTATTTAGCATATTTAAGCAAAATTGCGTGAAGCTGCGCACCATGCAAACTAGCCCAACGTCGGGCAACATTGGGCAACATTGGGCAATGTTGGGCAATGTTGGGCAAAGTCAGGCAAATTCGAGCAAAGTCGGGAAAACACACTCACACCTGCTTTACTGTTCCTTAACCAGTCAGGTCTGCCCAGCAGGAAAATAAAAAGCAGTGACAGGGCTCAAACTCAGGATACTGTGCACTATAGTCACAGTACTGAACCACTAAGCCATGACAGCATTTTACTGGTACTGATGCAGCAGGACAATTGTAGACTAACACAAACACAAACAAATGCTGTATCATGCCCCCTGAACTCCCCCCCCCCCAGACCTATGCAGACAGATGACAGCAGGCCAAGCAGTGTGATGTGGGTTGGGTAAGCTATGAAGTCACAAACTAATATACATGAAATTGGAAGCTAAGATCTGTAGTACAGTAGTATGCCTCAAGCCAGTACGATAGGCAACAGTAGAGATTGAAATGGAGTACCTGACAAAGCAGTGCAGGCCTAGCAAATGTGTATAAGTGTCAGGTGAACCCCTCATCCTATGTACTCCCACAGTAACAATCAGGTGTGCCCCCGGGTAAAAATGTACAAATAATAGCTCCCCCCCCCCGTATGTAGAAATGTTGATAAGTCTATGCAAAGTGACGCATGGAAGCCCTGCAGGCACAGCGTGCTTCCTGTCAGTGTACAACACAAAGGTGTGCCCTGAAGTAAAAACCAACTTGATTTTTCACACACATATAATATATATGTCCATACTGGGCATGCTCACACACAAACAAATTTAGCAAATTTCAGTCAGCAACATACTGAAAGGTCATACTGGGCATGCTCACACACTTAAATTAACAAAGCAAATGTCAGTCAACAACATACTGAAAGTTCATACTAGGCATGCTCACACACTTAGGCCATGTCTGAGTACAGCAGTGGGCCACACATATCTGGCAGTTGCAGTTCTTACCCCAGAAACTATTCACCAATCCTGCCTTGCACACACAGTTATATGAAAACAGACCCGTATAATATATTGGACTCCTTCATAATCAAACTATGTACTACAAGTACTTAAGTTGTTCAAAGAAAGTGAAAATTCAAAGAAGATCAATAAATCTCTGATCAGTATCATCAATAAACAATGAGCACTCCTAACATTATCCAATCCATGTTCTGGCAAAAATATTGTCAAAGAGTCCATAGAGAACCATGAAGCTATCTTTCGCTATGTCATAAATATCAATGTAAACTCATATATGTTCTGAGTCAATGCAAACTGTAAATGAATACATGTACGTGACTGACATTGCCAACATCTTGTCAGACAGGTTCATACATATTTACCCCCCTCTCACTGACAACAGGGCCCATTATCATACCTGGAGATTGTGAAAACCCAGAAATCACATATACAATGGTTAAACAGCACTTTCCAAACCTAAAAACATGGCGTCTATGGGATTACATGGTTTTCCTAGCTGTGTCATATGTGAACTCCAAAACAAACAGGCCCTACGCCTGAATAGTCTGTTGAGACTCACCCTATGTACAGGATATGAAACTGTTGAATGTGTTACAGCAATGTTTGGCACACTCCACAAGTGTGGTACACAACAGACCATGGGAACTATTGTCTTATAAGTGTATTAAGCCTAATCTGCAAGGCCATGGAGTCCATCATGATGGAACTCATAAATAGAGCTATTGGGAGCCTACAAACACCCAACCCTACCAATTTTGGTTTGGTCAGGGGCAGATCATGGTTCCCAAATCTGCTAGACTGTTTTCAAGGCAGTCACCCAGGACATACATTAATGAAATGAGCTACACACGTCCCACATAGACCTTGAAAAGCCCTTTTCCAACATTCCAGACACATGTCGTATCCACAAAATCAATATTCTGTGCATAAATATGTATGTCATCTGATGGATTGCCAACTGGGGCACAGAGAGATCCCACAAGGTAAGAATTGTGGTCTCCTGTTCAAGCTGGTAACAACTACTGCCCCCCATGGCTCAGTCCTGGGACCCCTCCTGTCTGGTGTATACTTTTCAGAAATACAGTCAAACACACGAGGGCTATGTTTAGCAAAGTTTGTGGATGACTGCAAAAAAGTTGTCATAATCGATGTTTGGGACAACAGAGACATCCTTAAAAAGGGTCTCAGTCAGACAGATGTGGTGTCAAAATTATGGCCTCGAGCTACAGTTATACAAATGCCACATAGCTGCCAACACCCTAAATATGGAGGTGATAATAAGGGATCTATGGACACATGTGGATAGTCATCTCTACTTCCAGAAACACATTCACAAAGTGGTCAGAAAATCATGCTATGCATTCCCGCAAACTGCTAAGGTCTTTGCATGTAGGTCAAAGGAGGTTTCCTCTACTCATCAGTCATCAGACCCGTCAGAGAGTACCACAACACACTTGCGATGAATCTGACTAGGCACCTTCAGCAGCTGGAAAGACCACTGAAGTACCTCAACAAGAGGATTACTGGCCTCAAACAGTTGACCCATGCAACAAGACTGAATTTACCTCAATCTGTACTCTGTTGCATACTGTCTACTCAGGAGATCTCTGCCCAAAAGACAGGTCCATGTCAAATGCAGAACTGATGTACATGTGCTATCTGAAGTAAACCCAAGCTCAATATACCACATGCTCTAGGGATATCATCATCACAACTTTAAATAGAACATGTTGGAGGGATACACTACTAACTCACAGACTTCCCTTGCTTTGAAACAGGCTCCCAACTGACATTAAGCTGTGTCCCTGACTGACACTCTTTCAGAGGAGCCTTGATCAGTGTATGTGAAACTGAACTGTCACCATGGATCACTTCATCAGCTCTACTACACATAGGCCTAGGGAACTAACTCCATGGGTGGTGATAGCTGCACACTCTGGCCATACTAATATATGCCTTCAGGCAGATAGCCTATTACCTACCTATGTACCTATATATATATATATATATATATATATATATATATATATATATATATATATATATATATGTAAGAGGAACACAGTATAATAAGCCAAAGATGGATGGACAGAGATGTGTGTAAGAGGGTGACCATGACAGGGAGCCATCCAGGACTGTTCCACCCAGCACACATCCCAATGGCACGAAAGACATGAGGTGCACAACTCTCCAACTGTACATAACAGCCACCAGTATCTGTAAGCATTACAGTGTATGTGGTCCATGTGCCTGCTGTACAACATGACTGTTCAATGCAGTACACATCTACTATCTGTAGACATGCACCTGTCACATAGGTTCATAGGTATGTAGTAGACTATCTCCATGAAGGCATATATCAGCCTACGCAAGTTGTGCAGCTTTCACCACACCATTGGGTAGACTCCCAAGACCTAGTTCTAATACTTAGTACCCTGAGCCCCTTTCTAGTGGGGCTGCTAATGTGATGCCTGGCATGAATTGTCTGTTTCCCATCCACTCATCAAGGCTCCAATTGAAGAGTGTCAGCAAGGGGTTCTGTCTGATGTACATTGGGACTCTGTTCCACAGTAAGGCAAGTATCTGGGATGGTACTCTATCACACCAGCATGTTGTATTCATCGTTCTGATGAGGTGCATATCCCTGGAATGTGTAGGCCAACTCAATGTTGTTATCTGTAGATGGAGCATGTTCAACAGTTATGTGTTGGACATTGCTCAGTATGTTAGGCCGAGTGTGCCTCTGAGTAGGCTGTAAGAAACGAAGAACAGATTAAGTTTTACCAGTTGTGTTGCATAACACAACTGTTTGAGGCCAGTAATCCTCTTGGTGAGGTACCTATGTGGTCTCTACAGCTGCTGGATATGCTAAATCGAGTACATCCAAAATGGTGCACTGTACTCAATGATGGGTCTGATGACGTAAGAGTAGAGTGCCAGCACTACTTCTTTGGATACTGATGCAAACCCTTTGTTGATTAGGTGGGCCACATAGGATCTCCCAATCACTTTGGCAACATGGTTGTCAAAGGAAAGATGACTATCTACTTGTGTCCCCAGATCCCTTATCACCTTGTATTTTTAAGGGGGTAACACCTATGTGGTAGTTTGTGGGTATTTTGTTTTCAACAAAGAGGATCACTATGCATTCCTCCACAGTGAGCTTGAGGCCATGATTCTGACACCACACATCTGTCTCATAGTGTCCCTTCTGGAGAATATCTCTGTCTTCCGGGGAATCTGTTATGGCAAACACTTTACAGTTCCCAGCAAACTTAGTCAACCACAACCCTCCTGTGTTGGCATGCACATTTGAGAAGTCTATACCAATCCGGAGGGACCCCAGGACTGAACCCTGAGGGACACCAGTCATTACCGGTGTAGAGTTTGACATGTAGCCAGCAACTCTTAATGTGTGGGATCTATCTGTGAGCCAGTTTGCAATCCATCTTCTGATGTATGGATTCATGGCCAGGTTGGTAAGTTCATCTATGATACCTGACTGGGGAATGGTGTCAAAGGCCTTAGTGAGGTATAGGTAGGCTGTGCTGAGCTCATTTCAATCATCTGTAGCCAGGGTAACTGTCAAAGAAATCCTCCCAGTTCAGGAGGCGTGGTCTGCTTTTCACGAAGCCAAACTGGGTGTGCTCAACTGTGTGAAGGTTCCCAATCTCTGTATTGTTGACTTCCATTATGATTGGCTCCATTGCCTTGCAGAACACACTCGTCAGGCTCATAGAGCATGAATGCCAAGGGCTTTTTGTGGCCCCACCCCTGTGCAGTGTGAAGAACGTTGCTGTGCAACATTTTATCTGTACATATCCTGTAGAGAACATGTAGAGAGAGGTGTAGGTATCCTTGATGAATATGGATACATCCTCACCTTATGTGCTATGATTCACGTCCTGATGCTGGAAGGTATGGAATGAGTAGTATCCTGGTAGTGCTGGTGTGCTGTCTGGAGCCTTGAACTAGGTTTCTGTTACTGCACAGATATCAATATTCTCCATAATGAGAAGTGCCTCAAGTGTGTGCATCTGGAGGCTGAGATTTCTGGCAATGAGTAGCACTTAGCTCACTTTGTGGTTATTTGTGTTGGTTACGGGGTTTGGTTTGTCCTGCGAGACCGGTTTTCCACACCTGAAGTCAGCACCTCATTGGTCTCATCTGACCATAAGCTAATTACCATACATATCCACATTCTGGACCCACATCCCCATTAAGGAAACCATGTTAAAAAATGTCTCCAAAGCCAACTTCATGCTTCTTAAGACAGAAGTGCTGAACTGCAGGACACCCATGCAGCTGGACAATACAGTTATGACTACTGAATCCTTCACAATTGCACTTTATAAGCACTTACATGACTGCATGCATAGTGCTATCTCAAACAGAACCAAGACACTATCCTCCAAGAAAAGGAAGCCAGTCTGGTGTTCCCCTGCCATATACAGACTGCACAACAGAAGGAAGAAACTGATGCAAAAGAGGGTAAAATCCCATGAGGGGAGGAGCTCCATGGTCAACATCAGTAAGAAGCTGTGATCCCTGATAAAATCCTCCAAAGCTAGTTATGAAAACAAAATCAACACTGATTCTAAAGACAACCACAAAGCATTATATAGCTATGTCAAGAATCTCAATGGCAACACTCAGATCTGCTCTGAGTTACAGCTCAATGGCACTAAATATACAGACCCAACTGATATTGCCAACATCCTGGCAGATAGGATCAGTGCTAACTTTACCCCCCTCTCACCCAAGAAAGAGCACATCTCTATATCGGAAGACTGCAAAGTTGCTGTCATCACAGCTGCACAGGTAAAATAAAACACTCCAAAGCCAGGAACACAGCTTCCATGGGACCAGATAACATCCCAGGCTGTGTTCTACACAAACTACAGAACGAACAGGCACCACACCTACATACCATTTTCAGTCATAGCCTCACCTCCGGCTTTGTGCCTGCTGAATGGCGCACAGCGACGGTTATCCCACTACACAAGGAGGGAGCCACCACGGACCCCAGGAACTAGTGCCTCATTAGCCTGATAAGCCTGCTCTGCAAGGCCATGGAATGTATCATCATATAACTTATAAAAAAGACATTGGTAATCTCCAAACTCTGGACCACAACCATGTTGGGTTTGTAAAAGGCAGATCATGTCTCCTAAACCTGATAGACGTCACTGAAGCAGTCACCAGAACCGTAGACATGGGTAAAGTGGTTCACACAGCCTATGTAGATCTTGCCACGGCTTTCAATACCATCCCCCACTCTGGAATTATAGAGAAACCCACTAAACTAGGTATAAATTGCTATGTCACAAGATGGGTTGCCAACTGGCTCACTGATAGAACACACACTGTGAAAATAGCAGACTCCAAGTACGACTTTGGACCAGTGACAAGTGCAGTACCACAGGGTTCAATCCTGGGTCCAGTCCTGTTTGGTATCTACTTCCCTGAAGTAAACTTTAACATGGAAGGTCAGTGGCTAATGAAGTTTCCAGATGACTGCAAACTAGGAGCCATAATTGAAACTACTAAAGATGTGGACATCCTACAAAAGGGCATCACTGAGACAGATGCCTGGTGTCAAAGCCATGGCCTCAAGCTCAATGCCAAAAAGTGCATTGTCATCCCCTTTGGTAAAAACTCTGTAGCCATGAACTACAACATAGGCGGTAGTATACTTAACACTGAAAGTGTGATAAGAGACCTTGGGTCACAGGTGGACAGTGGACACACCTGTGATAATCACATCCCCACAGTAGTCAGGAAATCCTTCTACATGGCACACCTCATCACAAAAGGTGTCTCATGCAGAATAGAAGAGGACATTGTTCCCCTCTACTCATCACTCACTAGATCCATAATAGAGTACAACGCCCCTTTTGCTATGTACCTCACAAGACATCTACAACAACTGGAAAGCCTGCAGAAATGCCTCACAAAGAGCATTAGCAGCCTGAAATACATGCCATACACAGACCGTCTCAAAATGCTCCAGCTGTACTCTCTCACATATCGCCTACTTAGAGGTGATCTCTGCCTAACATACAAAGCTATGTCAAACACAGAGCAGTTGGACATGCCCCACGTAAAACACTCACAATCCCTCTGATCTTCGGCCCCAAAACCCAGAGTGAAATACAAAAGGAAGGATTGTATCCATTTACCTTATGGATACCCACACCTTCAGGTTCGTGGCACAGCATGAGGCCTTGGAGATCATGCAAGTGCAACTAACATTGGGCAAAGCTGCTTATCAGATTGTAGCCTGCTACAGATCACCTACCTTGTCTCAGGAACCTCACTCAGTATTCCCGAGAACAGTGGAAAATATAAAGGTCCTACCAAATGCCATTATATGAGGAGATTACAACTACCCAAACACTTACTTGGAGAATTACTCATGTACAACGTCCTTTGCGCAATGCTTCCTAGAGTTTAAAAACTCAAACGCCCTGGAACAGCTGGTCACCACACCCACTAGAGGTGACAACATACTGGACCTGATCATCACCAACATGGGGTGCCAGTGTTCCACAAGAGAGATAACCCCCTCGCTGGTAATATCAGATCATAAAGTAATCACACTGGACATCCACACCCCGCCCCCACCCCAGTCAAGGAAACCACTGTGAAGAAATTTTCAAAAGCAAACTGATCACTTCTTAATACCAAAGTGGAGAGTTCCAAAGCCCCCTTGCTATAGGATAATGCTATACAATCTGCAGAATCATTTACAAGTGCATTCTATGAGCATCTACAGGGATGCATGGATCGAGATATCCCAAATAAAACCAAGATGCACTCCTCCAAAAATATCAAACTAATCTGGTGGTCGTTGCTCATAAATAAGCTATACAACAGAAGGAGGAAATGAACACATGACAGAGCAAACTTCACAAAAGGAAAGGCATCACTGATTATTATTAGGAAGAAACAATGATCGCTCATAAAATAATCCAAGGCCAGTTTCTAAAGACAAATTGCCAAGGAATGTAAGAATAACAACCACAAAGCATTCATTAGCTATACCAAACATTTAGGTGACAGCTCTCAAATATGCTATCAGCTACTGCAAGATGGCAAAAAATACACTGAACCAACTGACATTGCTCACATCCTGGCAGACAAGTTCAGTGCAAACCCCCCCCCCATCACCCCCAAAAGGGCCTGTGTCCATCCCAGAAGAATGCAGAGCCCCAGACTTCATGGGCATGCAGGTAAAAACAGCCCTCTCCAAAGCTAAGAACACAGCATCAATGGGACTGGATGGTGCCCCAGAATGCATCTTACAACAGCCCCAAAAGGAACTACGCCCTCACCTACATTCACTGTCCAGACTCAACCTTACCACAGACTATGTACCCAAAGAATGGCATACAGCAACAGTCATCCAGATCCACAAAGGTGGTACCACAACAGAACCTGGAAACTATTGCCCTATAGGCCTACTCAGCCTGGTCTGCAAAGCTATGGATCAAATTATCATGGAACCCATAAACAGAGACATTGGGAACCTCCAGACACTGGACTCTACCCAACTTGGCTTTGTTAAAGGCAGATCCTGCCTCCTAAACCTAGTTGACTTTTTTGAAACAGTTACCAAGGACACAGATGGAGGTGAAAGTAATCCACACAGCTCACCTGGACCTCACTAAGGCCTTTGACACCATTCCCCACTCTGGCATCATGGACAAGCTTACCAGCTTGAACATTAACATCTATGTCACAGGATGGGTGGCCAGCTGGCTCACAGATCAGACACACATGTTCAGAGTTGCGGGAGCCATGTCCGACTCTAAACCAGTCACAAATGGCATCCCACAGGTGTTGGTCCTGGGACCCCACCTGTTCAGTAGATACTGCTCAGAGGTACAAGCAAACACGGGAGGAGTATGGCTGAACAAGTTTGCAGATGACTGCTAACTGTGGTCCATAATCGACTCTATGGCTGACACAGCCATCCTCCAGAAGGGTCTTACAGAGAAAGATACCTGGTGTCAAAACAATGCCCTCAAGCTAAATGCCAAAAAATGCATAGTCATCCCCTTTGGATAAAACAAAGTGCACACAAATTACCACAAGGTGGTAATCCAGTATGTACAGAGAATGTAATTATGGCCCTGGGGACCCAGTTAGAAGTAAACTCTCCTTTGAGGATCACATTGCCAAAGTGTTTAGAAATTCCTTCTATGTAGCCCACCTAATGTCACTTAATGTAACCCACTTTGTCTAGTCTGATGATGTCACGATCCTACAAATATACCTGTGGAAAGGAGAGCTCCCAATAATGTGTAGAGTGTGTCATATAAATGCGTACTGCTGTAGTATCATAAAGTAGTTAGGTAGGGGTTTGAATCCTGCACTTACCAACTGTGTGTGTGTCTCCTTGGAGAGGGGCAATATTTTTGAAGACTACTGAAACACCTTAAAAGTCGTGTACTCATCTTTGCCAAGTCTGATGATGTCACCATCCTACAAATATACCTGAGGAAAGGGGAGCTCCCAGTAATGTGTATAGCGCGTTGTGTTAATGCGTGCTGCTCTCGTATCATAAAGTAATTAGATAGGGGTGTGAATCCTGCACTTGCCAACTGTATGAGAGTATGTGGGTGTATTTCCTTGGAGAACAGCAGTCATTATGAAGACTACTGAAACACCTTAAAAGTGGTATACTCATCTTTGTCAAGTCTGATGATGTCACCATCCTACAAATATCCTGTGGAAAGGCAAACTCCCTGTAATGTGTATAGCGTGTTGTGTTAATGTGTACTGCTCTAGTATCATAAAGTAATTAAGTAGGAGTTTGAATCCTGCACTTGCCAACTGTATGAGAGTGTGTGTCTCCTTGAAATGGCGCAGCCTTTTTGAAGTCTACTGAAACACCTTAAAAGTGGTATACTCATCTTTGTCAAGTCTGATGATGTCACCATCCTACAAATATACCTGTGGAAAGGACAACTCCCAGTAATGTGTATAGTGTGTTGTGCTAATGTGTACTGCTCTAATATCCTAAAGAAGGTAGATAGGGGTTTGAATCCTGCACTTGCTAACTGTATGAGTGTGTGTGCATGTGTCTCCTTGGAGAAGAGCAGCCTTTTTGAAGACTACTGAAACACCTTAAAAGTGGTATACTCATCTTTGTCAAGTCTGATGATGTCACCATCCTGCAAATATACCTGTGGAAACAAGAACTCTTAGTAATGCGTATAGTGCCTTGTGTTAATACATACTGCTGTAGTATCATAAAGTAGTTAGGTAGGGGTTTGAATCCTGAACTTGCCAACTGCATGATGGTGTGTGTGTCTCCGTGGAGTGGAGCAGCCTTTCTGAAGACTACTGAAACACCTTAAAAGTGGTATACTCGTCTTTGTCAAGTCTGATGATGTCACCATCCTACAAATATACCTGTGGAAAGAAGTACTCTCAATAATGTGTATAGCGCATTGTGCTAATGTGTACTGCTCTAGTATCATAAAGTAGTTAGGTAAGGGTTTGAATCCTGCACTTGATGACTGTGTGTGTGACACTGGTAGTCAATGTGATGTGGGTTTTGCTTTTACTACGGTATGACATATCACAATCACAACAGTATGTGCATTACACGTCAGGTAGCTGTATGGCAAATACATACATGTGACCTCAGTTGCTTCATAGGTGGGAACCCTGCTTTCTCCATGAACACATCTGTTATCTTTGCCAGAGTGTGCTGCCGATTTCCAGACCTTAGGTCACATCTGTATGCTTGTGACAAGCCTAGCCACTGCAGTGATCCCTGCCCTACATCATCTGTTTCACATACACTCATTACAGTTTCTATAGAATAGTGTGAGTGAGGGTTTATGCCTGAGGTATATTTGAAACCTGTTCAAAAGCAGCAAAGTCTGTCAAAGATGGCTAGTTATTATAGGTGTGCAACAACCTTTGTGGATATGCATGCAGACTCCTTATTGCTTATGTGATCCACAGAGGGATTTCCAAAACCCTTTGGAAATGTGATTATCAAAGGAGAGATGACGTAACACATGGCTCTATGTATACATCGGTACCTGTTCAACATTTTGGGGGCTACTACCTATGTGGTACACTGGGGATACAATGTGTTGTAAAAGTGGATGACTATGCTTTATTTGGCTTATAGCTTTACAGCATGGGTTTGACACCAGGTATCTGTCTATATTATACCCTTTTGGAGGATGTGTGTTTCATCTGGAGAATGCATTAAAGCCCACAGTATGCACTGCCAAACGTGGTCAGACATATCCTTACTGTGTTTGCTTGTATCTAAGAAAGCTATATGGCAAACAGGAGTGGTCCCAGGACTGAGTGCAGGTGAATACCACTGGTTACTGGCATAGATCAGTACTTGAAGGCTGCAAATGTTACTGTGTGTCCTACATCTGTGTGTCAGTTGTCAAGACATCATGTAACAATTGTTTATGGTCAGGCTGTTGAGGTTATGTATACTACCAGAATGCAAACCTAACAACAGTATCACCCACAGCACAGTGTCAAACCGTGTCATACACACACATGTACTCAAGTTCCAAAATGTGTGTAGTATAATGCATACTGGCCACCAATAGAAACTATGGAGTGTTAACACTGTCTAATACAGGGCATGTCACCCTGCCCATGTGTCCAATATGCACGTACATGCAGACAGTGCACCTCAACTATGTTCACAAATGTACACCTGCAAATCTGTGCTGCACACATCCCACACTTATTGCCCACTCTCTGACACATACTGACAAAACTACACACACCAGCCAAGTGGCACACGGGCAGACAATACACAGTTAGAATAAACACTGGTGTAAACAATACTACATTGATAATTATAGCTTTAATGCATCATGCCTGCTCAGCTACACCTTCAAGGATATCATTACACTTTACTGCTGATAACATGCTAACATTGCTATTCTGTTATAAAGTCACCCTGTGCATCAGCACCATGTTAGCCTGTTCCTGCATAAATGTTACAGATGACAGGAGGTGGCACAGGTTTCATCATATGTACATTTTGGAACTTGAGTACACGTGTGTGTATGACACGGTTTGACACTGTGCTGTGGGTGATACTGTTGTTAGGTTTGCATTCTGGTAGTACAGGGTGTGTTGTTGGCTTGCCAGAGGCCTATATTGAGCCATACAATCGACATGTGTGTGTGAGTGTGTGTGTGAGGGCCAAGAGTACTGTTATGGGCCAATGTGGATGTAATGTGTGCGGCTATGTGTTTGCCCTAGGTGTCTGGTTTATGTGTGTGTGTCTGCATGCACACAGTTCCACCATGTGGCTGCCATATACGGGTATTTGTGGGACAGCTACAGACTGTACCTGGCAGGCTTTACAGATCACTGTCTCTGATCACAGATACGGAACCTGTGCCTGGCATGGGGGCTACAGAGAGCATCAGGTACTAATCCAGACTGGGTAATATCCTTAGAGGTTGACATATGTCCACTGGATCCAGGTCCCTGCTGGGACTGGCCAGAGCCACGTGCACGTGGTCTTCTAGGATGGTCTATGGACAGCCCCCCCAACATTGCTGGGGCTGGTACTGGCACTACGGGAGCAGCTATGACTTGCTGGACGTCCATGGTGACTGCCAGCTGATGATGTTGCTGGCATACATCCATGTCGATGTCTCAACTATCCTGCACTGTCCTGATGCATGGACATGACATTGTGGAGGACATCTAATGTATCACCCCAACATCTGTCAATGACCTCAGTGTAATTACATATGGCACCTGCTAGGTCACAGATACTGCCATTTACAGAGGTGTTATGAGCCCTCTGTGCCCTTAGTCCCTGTCTGGTGTACCGCTCCATACATGCCTGTACCTCCATGACAGCCTGGAATATCCATGTGGTTGTAAGAGTTGTGGCATGTCTGCCAGGGGCATGATGACCAGCAGTGCTCTGACGAGAGTCCCTGGACATCTGCCTATGCGGTACCATTCCAGACATCTGGCTATGGCTGCTGTGCCCTGATGCATGTGCCATAGATACCACACTGTCCTGGCCATTGCCGACTGTACACTGTCCCTCTGCTTAGGGCATTGATGATGATGGATGTGCAGGTAGTATGACTGTGTGCATGGATGGGGTGGAGACTTGTGTACTGTCAATTGGTGGCCCAACAACAGACCCTGACAAACATGCCTGTGCCTCGACACACCTATCCTCATTATCACTATTTGTGTCAGTGACATCAGGTTCCCTGCTGCACTGAACCAGCCCAACCTCAGCACCTGTGAGAGTAAAACAGGAAACACACTTTAAGACCTGTACATGATGTCAGAACACATGCACACATGAACACATGAACACATGCACACATGAACACATGCACACAAATACACTCCTCACTGAAGTAGACACACACACATGCACACACACACACACACACACACACACACACACACACACACACACACACACACACACACACACCACCAGCAATCTCCGAACATACTCAATAGCAGTTGATAGTGGGGTACAGTATCACAAGCCAAATAGTCATATCACACATGTCAGCATGCAGGACATGTGTTGCTTAACAGCATGCAGTGCGAGTGTAGACAGTTCTTGTTATTAACAGTATACATGGCTTTGATGCATGTGTTTTCTTGTTCGGTGATTGGCCTCCCCCTGGAACGCAATGTATATATGGACACAACATTGCTGTGCAAGTATTAAAAACTCTTTAATGTACTGTGCACCATCACTCACAGGTATACATACCATGGCTGGATGTGTATCTGTGTGTCACATAGATATCCAATTCTGATTAGAGCCTCTGTGTCTTTAGCAAATAATTGTGGACACAGTTTTAGCTCATGCATGATGTGTATGCACACAAGATCAGTGGTGCATATATAACTGATGGAATTCCATTGGTCCACATAGCCAATGTACAGTAGTTATGGTGAGTGTAGATCATATTGTGGACATGCCAGTGTCATCCATGACATGGCATGCTAAAACACAAATGCATATGACCTAGCCACTCAATAGCATTACAAGACATATATGTGTTGGTTGTGCAAATGGTGATTGGTATGCATATTGTTTATAGGTGCATATGTTTGCACACACACAACATTGAGGTGTATAGCAATGAAAGCTATGTGTAGTGCTGTGGTTACAGTAACTGGATGGGGTGTAGTACCATAAGCCATCATCATGAAGCATCATGTGGTCAATCAAGGCTACAAATGTGTCCCAAACCAACACCTATCATGCTGTACCAGAACTGCACTACCATGGCTACATTCATCATTTCACAGCCAGTTGTTAGTGAGGAGGCCAATAAGGAGCATTGCCTAACACAAATGTGTTGTGTGTTGCAGTGTGTTTCACTGCCCCATGATAGGCCTCTACCTCTCGGGTATATTATGTGTGCTGTGTGGATGACATTTGGGATACTGGAGTTTGACTTTACAGAGGGTTTGTGAATACTTCATGTGTAGCATGTTAACATGTTCTGTGTATGACATAGTCATGTATGTTGTGTGCAGGCATAACGACTCTGCCTATCCAATGGTCACTACAGTGTAGCCACATTTGTTTGAAATGGTCTGTGTATTGTATGTGTTTGAGGCAGCTAATCACATTACTGAGATGTGCGTACTCTCACAGCAAACATGCACAGCATGCATTATGCGTAGGTGTGTTACATCTGTACATGGCCTACACCTTAACTATGACATGCACTTTTTATTTGCAATAATAAATGTAGAACACACTCACCAGAATGTGTCTGCTGCCTTGCTGTCACATCAGAGGGACCTACATGGATATGAGACAGTTTGTCAGTGTCGACAACTGTGGCATTGCTACTGTGGTTTGCAATCTTACAGTAGTACAACAGTTTACATTCACAGGCCTACAGATTATGTTCCAAATGATCAGTATTGCACAACAACAGGCTCCACATCTTCTAACTACACAGTACACATCTCACATATGCATGATCTACCAATAGAGGTAACAGTAGTCTACAGATATGCCATGTTACCTGCACACTCCATGTGTTCTTGCTAGGTGGCCCCAACCTCCATCAAGGTAAATGTCTGCTGTTGTTGCTGTTGGACAGGTGCCACCAGGCTCAGGAGCAGCTCCTCCCCTCTGGTGAGGGGGGGTGGATGTTAACCCCACCACCTGTTACAAGCTGTTGTCTACAGACATCAGAAGCACGTTGATGGGCATGTCTCAGTAAATCACTGCAGTGATGGCGTACCTGCTCATATGTCCTGTTATACATGCCTATATCATTTACCCTCCCGGACAACATCTTGCCACAGTGCAATACGCTCATGCTGGTCTTGGCTGGTTCTCAAGAATAGTAGGCTGTAGTGCTGAATCAGACAGCTGGTAATAATGTCATCCTCAGCAGTACTGTAGCTGGGATTACAATGGTGGGCCATGATCCCTGGAAGACAAAGAAAAAATATGTCTGAGCAAGTCATATGGCACACTTAACATTATACAGTACAGATATCACTGAATAGGGTTACCACCTGTCCCAGTTTGCGAGGGACAGTCCCTCTTTGGGCAGTTGTGTTCTGACAAAAAATTGTAAAAATGGCAAATGTCCTGAGATTTTAGGGCAAAATTATTTCCTATATTTTATGTAATAGTTGCATAAAACAGTTATTCTGTATCTAAAATACCTAAATGTTATAACAAACAGAATAAGCAACTAAAATACTACAAGAATAAGCTTTCATTTAGGCAAAAAAGTTAAGTTCTATCCTTTGTACTGACCGAGGGTATGTATCGGCCTGTAAAATGTGATGTTTTTACCAAAAATGTCCCACTTTGGCCATTTGAAAAGGTGGCAACCCTATCACTGAACTGCCATATATAGCAAACTATTAGCTGACTGAGATTAAATACTTTCAATACCACTTATCAGTGCTCACCCCACAACTGATTGAAAGTGCCTGGCACGCTCTATATAATAAATCATGTTCTGCACAGCAACAAAATAAAATCACTATATAAGACTATACAACAGTACATGGCACACTGTATGTGACACAATGCACCAACTAGCCACAGAAGGCAAAGATCAAGCGAATGCATAAAGAAATATGTCATCCATTGCAATGTTTGTAAAGTACAGTATTACCATTATACCACACAACTTGTTGATGGCTAACCAGTGGCCAAAATATGTGCACAATTGTGGATATAGGTGGCATACTGCTGTAGTAAACTATAAATGTTGCTAGATATGCAGTTATATCTTGTAACACACATATGACAGAGGACATGTTACAGGCATACCCACAAACACATCAGACATAATTACAAGACACAAAGGTATGGCAACCCAGATAAGCTTTATGTGTGTACCATACAGTACTGTGTGTCAGTACTTACAAAACATTAAGCCTGAGGAATGTAATCTGTGAGGACTACAGGGACCACACAAAACAGTGGTTCCAAGCAATGTGGACATACACCATACTTTGCAGTATAGGCCAACAGCTTCAAGTAGTACTACAGTTCATACAGGATTTGGATTCAACATCAGTACCAATCATACATGTAGTGCTTTAGCCTCCAATGACACACTCCAGTTAACGCCAAGGCTCTACATCACACTGTATGCCATAGTGTTTTATTTGCCTAGCAACAGCATACACAACTTTTGCTGGGATCAAAGCAAGGACACATAATACCATGACAGAAACAGTTTCCCACTACGCTATCCCACAAATACACATCTTTGACACATTCACCAACACATTGACCATCACACTCAGTCAACTTTACATAGAATCTATTGCAACAAGTAGATGTGGGTGTGTGTGTATATATATATATATATATATATATATATATATATATATATATATATATATATATATATATATGCATACATACATATACACATCCATTGGTGTACATATACATATACATATAGGCACATATACAGTCCACCTTTCATGGTGGGAATATCAATTATACAAAGGATGTGAGGTATATAGTAATGTAATAATATTGCACAGTATTGTGAAAAATCCATTGAAAGTGTTCTCAGCCCAGGTAACTTTAGCAGGCCTCACTGGCTGCAACACTGCAAACTGAACAAAACACACACAGTGTTTAACCACCACATGTCATATACCAGCACTGTATGCTGTTTTGTTTGTCACACACTAAAACCTACATACAAACATGCACATAAGAACCTTCACCAACATATATATGTCCACCCTTCACAAACAGTTGCAATATGTCCCTTGCTCTATGCACATATACAGATGCTAATATATATGACACATATATATATCTCCATATGTGTGTGCCATACACACACAAGGTCCACACTGTTGTAAGTCCCTGGACCTCACAGCTGAACTGAAGGGCCTTGCTGCAACATGAACAGGTGTCACATGTGAACACACAGTAACATTAGAGGGTGTGTATATATATATATATATATATATATATATATATATATATATATATATATATATATATATATACATAGCTACAAATGCTGGATTAGCATACTAGCCTGGTACAGCAGTTGCCAATGCTAAGCTAAACTTTAATATGACTATCATGCATGTGTTACTCTTGTCACAGCTATATTTATATAAATGTTTCTGCTAATCCCCTAAACCAGCCATTGTCCACACTACTAGACAGAACACAGATAACATGGATCAGATGTTTGACATTTAATGCTGAGCTACATATTTCACAGTTATGTCCCACTGCACACAGCTACACACTGAATTGACCATGGCAGTAGTTAAGCAGGACATCTGTGCATATATACGTACTGCTGCCACATATGAATGGCTCACATTATGTAGAGTACTCTTCAAAAACATCTACTACATGCCAGTAAATACATATCTGTTACATACCTTTCCTTTGTATGAGTTGGTATTATTTATTTTCTATTTTCCTTTTGCTTTGCACTGTCTCTCTCTCTCTCTCTCTCTCTCTCTCTCTCTCTCTCTCTCTCTCAGTCTCTGCAATAGAGTGATTGAGATTGTGGGCAGCAATTACAGCCTGCTTTTATAGGAATTTGCACATGTGCATGTGATGGCCTCTGCACCAATTGGTGACCACCATTTGCTAATTGCATGCACCCTGATGTGTGGTAACTGCAGTAGTCACTGTCATAGCAACCCAATGCTATAAATTGCTAACTCAGGTAGGCATAGCCCTTTCAGCTTTCCAAAATGGGGATCATGCTTGTTTGCTGTGGACATCGTTGTTTAAGTCAGATGGTTGGTATAGTTCTTATACCTGAAGCCAGGGGTGCAGCCAGTGATTTGAATGTTGTACTCAGACCTGAATGTTGCTGCTTTCAGTACACACTTGTCAGTGTAGAATTGTACTCACCCATCCAAATGCTAACACAAGATATATGGGAGTATGTACTTTCTTTTCTAATTATACAATTAACTGCCATAAAAGTAGTTATTGAGATGTATTCTTTCGGCACATAAACTGTTTGTGAACTGCTATACTGTGAATATTAATTTACTCACTTCTGAACAGTTTGTGCTTTTTTAGTGTTGACATTAGCACAGGCTGCTCAAGAAAACTGGACAAATTTCAGTACTGAGTATGCCTACCTACATCCTTGGTAGACCCTGAACACACAGGTATATTGTACATTTGGGTAGGGGTGCAGAAGTACAGAGAGCATTATGTATTATTGTATGAATTTTATCTTGCTGGACTTAAAGGGTTGCTGTGTACCTGTTAGTTTATCAAGGCAAGTAGTCTGTCTGCGTAGCTCACAACTGTGGACCTATCCAGATGGTAGCCAGAGGTTAGCCTGTTATTCTTTGTCTGTGCACTACACCGGTCTTTTCAGCACTGGGACAATGGCATTGTCACAGTTGGTTGCTACCAGTACATGGCTACATCCTTTGGTATTTCAGTGTTGTACTCCTACATAAGAGTATGCTTCTGGAACTCCTTCCAAAGCTATTTGCACAGTGTGTAACAGCAGAAAAGCTGATATGCCTGTGTGCTTCTGCCTCTGCCAGGCCTCTGAAACACTCAGGTACATATTTGAACAGACTCAGGGAAAAGTAGGTAAAAGTGAGGTACACCTTTAAAATATTAGTGCCATTAAGTTGAGACTTTGAGAGAAGCAGAGCATATGGATTAATACACCTTTTCTGAAGTACAAGCAGTATCTAACTCTTACTTATTGTCATTATTCATTAAGTGTAATTCCCCACCTTTCTGCCTAATATCTGTACTTTTCAGAGGGATTCAGAGGGACACAGCTAAAATTTGTTTCAAAATCAGGGACATCCCTGAAAATTAGTCACAACTGGGAAGTATGGCCTCTGCCCTAATCAGATATGCCAGTGTTTGTCCTGCTATGATACTGTGTGGGGGTTGTAAAGTGCTGCTGTAACATTATTTCCTGCTAGAATGGCTGTTTCTCTTTTCACAGTCATGTAATGCAATTCCACAACAAATGCTGGTAAAGATCGACAGAACAAGATTTGTGTTATGGCATTCCTATTTTTCCTTTACATTCACTTATTCTGATGCATGATATATTTATTTCAGAACCAACTTGTATGTCTACTGTGGCTTAGTGATACTTCATGCAGTCTAGTGTGTCAGGGGTTCAAGACTGACAGAGGTGTTTTATTTTCCTGCTGAGCAGAACAAGGGCCCTGACATGCAGAGTGACTAAGGCACTTTTAAGCAGTTGTAAGCGGGTTTGAGTGGGTTTGTGCAATGCTTAGTGATGCTTAGCTAAGCGCACACAAGCACAAACCGCTAACTACTGCTTAATAGTGCTTACTCCTGCTAACCCCCGCACTCATTTCTTTGAAAGAAAAGAAAATGGTGAGATAGGAAAGTGGTGAAAAAGGGGCACAAAGAGGGAAATACAGTAGGGAAAACAGCTCGGGATGTGCAGGATGGGTGTAGGGAAGGTCCATAGCTGCCCATTTCTTTAACAGCAACAGCTGTGCATATGCAATAAATTTGGAGGGAAATATGAAACTTTCCACCCCTGAGAGAGGGGTGGGGACAACAAAGTATGTTGTACTGCCAATTAAATATCAGTTTATGTGTCCAGTGGACATGTGCAAAATGGGCAGCTATGTATGGGTCGTAATTTTTTTTGGGAGCAGATTGCCCTTTTTTTTTTAGGTGAGAGCGGAATGTGGGGTAGGGGATGTAAGTATATTTGGGGATGTAGGTTGGGGAGTTAAACAGATTAGACAAACAAGAGGCATACGGGGTGGAATATGACACATGTGGTGGGTGAACAGCATTGATGGGGAAGGATGTTTGGAAATCGCAAGCCCATGAGCCCACAGATGGCAACAGTGGAACTGAGATCCCCACCCATGGGCAGTCACCACTGCACCTTCAGCACAGAGGGTGGCTGTGCTGGGGGCAGTGTAGGAGGGGCAGGCTCACCCGTGAGTTGCGCAACTCGTGCCTCAAGCTGCCGTAGAGGATCAGCAACAGAACGCTCAATCTCCCTACGCACCACATCCCGGACTGTTCGGAGGGTGATAGGTGGCCCTCGTCCACCCACGCTTGCATGGGGGGGGGTGAGCCCCATCCCCTGCAGCACTTACACCCAAAGGTGGTACAGGGCCAATGGAGGAGGAGGTCCCAGGCTGGGCACCGGACCTACTGGTGCCAGGTGCCATCGCCAGCTGAGGTGTTACAGGTGGGTCCGCTGGGACCGGCCTTCCCATACGTTCTATGTTTAGGAGGATTTAATGAAAATATGGGTAAGTAACAGTCAACAGCATTCCCGATTAGTTATAACAGCATGCAGAAGTATTCCAATTAACCCAACACACCAGAGTTCCAACAGTTGAACAGCAAGCATGACACATGCATATATAGAACAACAGTGGACATTACAACAGCATGCAGGTTTAATTGATGGCAACAGGCCACCAATATTGTGGTATTTGAACAGGGCACATGAATCCAAATAAATGCAGATATTTATAAACCAATAGGACATATGCCCCAACAAATGTTTTGAGATTAGACATACCCACTGAGGTGTGGAATTGCATTTTTTATGCACATACAGTAGGGTCGAAAATGATAGCTCCATTAACAACTTATATATCCTTCTAGTTTACACTACATTCCTATTAACTGCAGTTATATGTCCCCTACATGTATTATTACACTACCCAATTGTCCTTAAATTGGGAAATGGGTTTTGCTAGATCTTTATATACATGGGCTGTATCTGACATACAAACTGTCCGGGATGCAGATGTTACTGCTACATATTTTTTTGAGTTGCTCAGACACGCTACTGCTGAGATGGTATACTGACAGCTCTACTTTCCTATACTTATCTAGATATGTTTAGGTAAAATTATCAGTTATATGTTAACAGCTCCCTACATTTCTGCCAGCACAATGACATTTCTGGGGAACACAATACAAAGCTACTCATGTGCCAGATTAACCTGTACATTCTGGGCATGAATCAACAGTTGAGGACTGTAAATATGCTTAAAAGCTACTGGCACTCCCTTCATCCACTTTATATGGGCTACCCAACTGTGTGTTAACAGCGCTTAATACAACAGTACTAGTTCTATAATGCAAGAGTACAACAACATATCAAAGAAAATGACACAGACACTCCAGGAACTATACCTTTATTAAAGACTTATAATACTTTCCTAGAGGTTCTCTCATTTATTTTATATAACAGTACATGCAGAATAATTATTAGAGAATTATTATACCATTATTTATTGTGTTTAAACACTTTTTTCAGGCTCTCTCATTTATTTTACATAACAGTACAAGCTGAATAACTACTAACCTGCCTGGGGGAGCAGCCTTAGCAGCCTATATCCATAGGCTTGCTGATTCACAGCACGGACACCTGCAGCTGTGAAGTCAATGAAGTGATATCGAGACATACCTATCCATAGTATAGACTAGATTAGCAATTCTTACATACTTAATTCCATGGCTACTTACTCAGTGGTGGGGCATTTTCCATCTCACGGGCCTCCTGGATCCACTGGTCCAGTTGACCCGCCTTGCGTCTCTTCAGGTCTGTGTGGTGGTGTCTGACCTGCTCACCAGTCCGAGGGACACCTGTGGCACTGGTGAGTTCATGAGCTAGACGGTCCCAGGCTTCCGCTTTGTATTGGGTGCCCTGGTACTGGCCCCGCAGGAGTCTATCCTCATGATTATGGACAAGGAGCCAAACCATTACTTTTGACTTCTCAATGCCCCAACGTTGCGCTCGAAAATGAGAGCCCTCTCCAGCACCAGCCATTGCTGCCTGCAGATGGGAGCTACAACCAGTTATGGCAAGTATTCCCGCCTATGGAGCTTAAATATGCATCATTTCCCGCACTTATTTGTGATTGGCCAGTTTTGAAAAAATTCAGCTGAAGGCACACCTGCTAAGCAATGGGTAAACTTCCATTGATATGTATGTGTGTGTTGAAAATGCATGCTTATGAAAAACTGTCATGGCTTAGTGGTTCAGTACTGTGATTATGGTGCACAATATCCCAAGTTCGAGGCATGTCATTGCTTTTTATTTTACTACTGGCCAGACCGGCTAGGAGGTGTGGCTATGTTTAGCCGATTTTGCTCAACTTTGCCCAATGTTGCTCTATGTTGCTCTACGGTGCTCTACGTTCCCCGACGTTACCCGACGTTGCGCTAGTTAGCGCAGTGTGCAGCTACATGCAAACATGTTCTGTTTGCGCTAGTTTTCACGATGTGCAGCTCCATGCAAAACTATTGCGCTAGTTAAAGCAGTGCTCACCTATGAGCAATTATACTTAAATATGCTTAATACTGGTAAACCTTGCTTAGCAGTGCATCACATTGATTAAGATACGTTACTTATGCATTCATCAGTATGCATAACCATTTCACCTTCTTATATATATATATATATATATATATATATATATATATATATATATATATATATATATATATATATAAAATTCGTTCACTACTACATAGGCCATTTCAATGCTTTTTACTAAAATTTAAATGATAAATGTCAGGAATTATTTTTATATACAGATTTCCAACAGAAAATAGAAAGGGGAGTGGTGGGACTCAAACTGGGAATGCCTCCTCTTTGTGCATAGGCTCTACCACTATGCTATTGCTATTTTGCTTAATTTGCATATAAGTTTCTTATTATCCTCTTCGATGTCTAAACTGCTAACTGTAGCTAAGCAATGGGCAAACCCGTGCAAACACGAGCAAATACGGGCAGCTATATGGGAATAATAAAAAATAAATAAATAAAAGTTTTACATTTTATAATTGTACAGGGGTTTAGAATGTGGGGGAGTGTAGTGTTGGGTATGTATGCATTTGAGTGGACTCGCTCATGTCAGTTGACATCTCCCAATTGAGAGACTTGAAGGGGCATGGATTTTTGGACTGTTCGGCAGTCCGACACGCCCCCTGCACTCGTGCATGCTCCGTGTTAGCCTTAGAGTTGAGGCAGCGTGCCCTCATTAATATGCATGGTGCACTGCCATCTTACTCTTAGATTGGTGTTTCCGTGTAAGACTAATTTTGTCTTACATGGAGGATTTGTGAATCCTGGGGTATGTTTATTCTGTAGTCATCTGGGATACACCTTCTTCTAAATACTGCCATGAGTACACTAAATTACTATTTTCCACTAATTCACACAGCAACTTCATCATATCTGCCATGACCTCATCTGAGCCTTCTACTTTTCCCTGACTTCATATTCCTTAGTGGTGTTCTTACTTCTCAGAGTGTGGGCTCCTCGTCTTCTTTCATTGTAGGCTTTGTCCAGGGCACTGCATTTTCTGTGGGCTTTTCGTCACGCAGGAGCTGGTAGAAGTTTCGTTCCACCTGCCTTAGATGTCCTGTGGACTAGTGAGCAGGTTGTTGCTGCATTCCTTTTGGAAGGTGCCTGATTACTCTCTTCTTTGTCTTTCTGTCTTTGACTTGCAAACTGATAGAGTTTCTTTGTGCCATCTACTGAGTCACTTTCTAGAAGCTAGTAAGAGTGCCTATTATACCTTCTCTTTGCCCTTGTATTTTCTCCCATATCCATAACCATCTACTGAGTCACTTTCTAGAAGCTAGTAAGAGTGCCTATTATGCCTTCTCATTGCCCTTGTATTTTCTCCCATATCCATAATCTAGTTATGTAAATGCCTGTCTTTCTCAACTGCTTCTAGACCTTTTACACCTGGATCCAGGACTTTGTTCCAGTTATGGGAGTGAGTGAAATTGTTCTCATAGCAGATCACTTGTAAATCTGGCAAAACCGTCTGTGCTGTTTTACACAAAGTAGAAAGTCAGGCAAACCCAACACTCCTTTCTTGGTTAACATAGCAGCAAGAGTGGAAAACCTTGCCTCAACCCTCCACCCCATAGTAGAAGAGGAGCTGATAGATTTTCTTGTGCAGACACCTGGGCTAAAGGCTGTCTGTATAACAGTTTGCACCACTCAGAAAATATCCCTGTGATTCCATAAGCTTGGAGAGCACCAAATTAAAAAACCCATTTTAGGGAGTCAGATGCTTTCTGCAGGTCCAGAAACAGTGTTGGCAGTGGAGAATGTTGAAGCTCAGAGTAGCCTAGCTGTACCATGTTTAGTGTAAACGAACCATATCAACCCATCCTTGTCTACCCTTACAAAGATCAACTGCTTGGGTTGTATACATGCTGGCAATAGTTTCACTAATCTGGCAGCCAACACCTTTGCTTTTATCTTAGTTCCCAACTGCAGAAGTGAAATGAGATGGAAATTCTGTGCTTCTTGTTCCATTTTGAGACCTCTAGGCAACAAAATGATAGTGGTCAGTCTAGACTTCTGAGGTAGTAGACCTTCTGACATCCTCCATAAATAACTCTAGCAGGGGTTCCATTAACACATCCTTAAAGTATGAAATTCTGCAGGTAGGTATATGACCCCAGAATGTTTCTATTAGGGAGACACAACACAAATGCCGGTAGGCTCAATGAATCAGGGCAATGCATTTAATAAAAGTACTGAGCATTTTTATTCATTACAAATTCTACAAACTGCATAAGAATATTCACACTAAATCAAGTTTATATAAAATCACATAACCACATGACATAATAAGAAATCAGTCAGAGGCAAGTACAGTAGAACCTCTGTAAGCTGACTCTCCTAATGGACTGTAACAAACTGGTCAAAAATAAGGAACTAGACCTACTGTACTGATACATACATGTACTTTACTTTCTTGTGCAGCTTTTATTAGAGTATATCATACAAAATCATACATAAAACACAGTAAAATTATACATACAGTATCATACAAAATCAATACATATACTGTTTTTTCATGGTTTAATCATTCTTTCTTTTCAGTCTTGGTCTGTTTCTTATTCTTATCACAAAGGTAAGTGGAGAAAGCACTCTCAACGTTAGCTACACCACTCACCATGCCTGGGCATTTTTCCACAGCAAATTACTTCAGCTGCATTATCAGATGAATGACATCCTCTTCTTTTGGAGTCTCTGCAGGTTCTGTGCCATTCTCACCTGCTTCTTCCACTTCATCAGCTGCTTCATGCACTTTTACTCTGGTCTATACTTCGGTCAATATCACTTGGAAAATTGGTTCTGGGTCAGTACAGATTGCCACCTCATCATCCAGTGCAGGAAAACCTTCAAAATTTACTCATTCAAATTCTGCCATGAGAACTGGACTGTCTGATGGGGCCTAAACATTGTGCTCTTGGGTTGTGACAAATCCAACTTTCTTGAAACACTTCTGTATCATTTCTAGCTGAACTTTATTCCAAGCAGAACTGATCCAGAGACAGCATCCAGAGCATTAACTGATGCAGAGGATGAAGTTGCTTCCACAGACGGACCACAGGTTTGTGATTTAGTAATGACCCACTGCAGGAGCTGAGCTTGGTAGTGTATTTTAAAAGTTTTGATGATGGCTTGGTCAAGAGGTTGGATTTTTGAGGTTGTGTTTGGAGGCAGAAATTTCAGTGTCATGTTTGTGAGATGATTCACTTGCGGGTTGCCAGGATAGTGGTCTACTCTCAGTAGAATAGACCATTTCTCCTTCTTTATTTCTTAGTTGATACCCCTTACCCACTCCTCAAATAGGGCACCAGTCATCCATGCACATTTGTTTGATCTCCAAGTGATGGGGAGGTCTTCAGGCTTTAGGTTCTTGAATGTGCGTGGCTTTGACAATTTACCAATCACCATAGGTTCATAGGTGTTTACTAGAGTAATGATCATAAGGGCCTTTTTAAGCCACGCTATGCATCCCAAATCTTTGACAGGTTCTGATACCACTAATAAGTGTAAGCATGGGCCTAGGAGATGAACCATTTACAGGTTGCCTGTGTCCATTAGAGATATAGGTGCCAAACCAGGGATGAATTTCTGGATCCAGTTTCCCAAGTTGCACTTAAATTGGGTTAGTGAGGAACTCTGATTCACATGGATGGGGAGCCTATTCCATAGATGGGGTAGTCTCTGGGATACATACCTATTTCTTCAACAGGTCCTATTTATATCACAGGTAAAGTTTAAGTCTTTAGAATAGGTAATTCTGGTGGTGTTTGTTTTGTGGATATGCAGGAGGTTCATCAGAGTGGAGTCTGACAATGTCCTATATACCAGGCATAGATCTCCCCTCAAAAGCCTATAGTAGACAGGACACAGGGATAGGGCCTTGAGGTGGTCTGCAAAGGACATATTACTTACACTCTGTATTCTTTTAATAAGGAACCTCTGTGGACATTCCAGTTGTTGGATATGCCTGGTTAGCTATATACCAAAGGGGGCATTGTACTCAATGATAGGTCTGATGAACATCGAATACAGGGAAACAATGACTTCCTTGGACTTAGATGCCATACCTTTGCTTATAAGTTGCACAACATATAATTATTTCCTCACCACTGTAGGCATGTGATGATTAAAGGCTAGATTACTATCTATGTGTGTCCCTGAGTCCCTGACTACTGGGTCAACTCTAAGGGGTGTGTTGTCAATATGATAGTTACCAGGGATGGATGATTGCACAAAGGATACTATTACGCAGTTCTTGGCATTTAATTTCTCTCTCCAGGTGAGCTAGTGCAAAGCGGAACTGTGAAACGTTCTTTGGAAAGTTTTCTGCTCTTACATTTGTCACCTTTCATGACAAGGCTCCTGTCAAGCATCGCCTTTAAAAAGAGTCTGCACTCATCAGCGTTAAATATGTTGGCATCTTTGAATCCCCTGGTGAAGTCCAGGAACTTTTTGATGAACTCACCCACAACTTCTACTGGAATTTCATTGGATTCACCACACAAAACTTTCTGGGAGATCTTGTGTCACAGTTTAAATTTCTCTAGTCAACCACTTGATGCTTGGATATTTGCCAGCCCGAATTCCTGTGTGAATTTTTTAGCAACTTCTTGGATCATCGGCCTGGAGATTTGGACATTAA